>NW_028159720.1:0-44336 GCF_964263955.1 Coregonus lavaretus | reverse complement strand
TGTTTTAAAACATTTTCTACAGTCAGATCAGTGGTAAGGCTTCTCTCCTTTATGTTTACCTTTGTGTCTTTTTAAATGGCCCATTTGAGATACAATCTTTCCACAGTCAGAGCAGGAAAACGGCTTTTATCCTGTGTGTGTTCTCTGATGAACTTTTAGCTGAGATGATGTTGTGAAGCATTTTACACAATCAGAGCAGGAGTAAGGCTTCTCTCCTGTGTGTATCCGTTGGTGTGATTTTAACTTGTCCTGTACAGAGAAACTCTTGCCACAGTCAGAGCAGAAGTAAGGCTTCTCTCCTGTATGTATACGTTCATGTTTTTCTAAGTGTCCCAGTCGAGAAAAACCCTTCCCACAGTCAGAGCAGGAGTAAGGCTTCTCTCCTGTGTGTGTTCTCTGATGAACTTTTAGCTCAGTTGATGTTGTGAAGCATTTTACACAGTCAGAGCAGGCGTAAGGCTTCTCTCCTGTGTGTATACGTTCATGTTGTTTTAAGGTGCCCAGTTGAGAGAAACTTTTCCCACAGTCAGAGCAGGCGTAAGGCTTCTCTCCTGTGTGTATACGTTCATGTCGTTTTAAGGAGCCCGGTTGAGAGAAACTTGCCCCACAGTCAGAGCAGGAGTAAGGCTTCTCTCCTGTGTGTATACGTTCATGTTTTTTTAAGTTGCCAGGTTGAGAGAAACTCTTCCCACAGTCAGAGCAGGAGTAAGGCTTCTCTCCTGTGTGTATACGTTCGTGTTTTTTTAAGTTGCCAGGTTGAGAGAAACTTGCCCCACATTCAGAGCAGGAGTAAGGCTTCTCTCCAGTGTGCACTCTCTGATGAACTGTCAGAGCCTGTGATGTTGTGAAGCTCTTTCCACAATACATATTCTCTCCTGTGTGTATTTTTAGCTTTGATAGAATTGGGAAAATCTTCTCAATATGTGGGCAGTGGTGAGACCTCTTAGCTCTGCGATCTTCCAGCTGTTGCTCTCTGGATGTAGAGGGTGTCTCAATGTCACCTGTGTGAACAGCATTTTAAAAAAAGTCAATTGGTGTGATATGCAATGAGTGTACAAAACATTATGAACTCTTTCCATGACATAGAATGACCAGGTGAGAGCTATGATCCCTCATGGATGGCACTTGTTAAATCCACTTCAGATCAGTGTCGATGAAGGGGAGGAGACAGATTAATGAAGGACTTTTAAGCCTTGAGACATGGATTGTGTATGTGTGCCATTCAGAGGGTGAATGGTGTGTTTTAATCAAATCAAATACAAAAGCTGAAGAATATACGCACATCCAGGTAATCAAATCCACCATATGCACTGAGCTTGTCTGACAGGTGAAGCGCATTAAATACTAAATAAATGATAAGCGTACCAGAGAGTCTGTTGTAACGTTTTATTGTTAAGCCTTTATTACAGCAAAGACTAAAAACAGTTGCATTGATTCGTGAATGACATTTCCGAAATGGAACGGTTTATTTATTGTTTACGCTAATTATTCAAGAGTTGCTTTGTTATTTTAAAACCAAAAATGCTTGATTGCATTTCAATGACTTGCATGCTGTGTGATGACATGAAAAAATGACTGATTGATACAGTAGCCTATATACAGTGTGCAAGAGTATTCCAAGATAAATATACAACACAGGGAATTAATGATCAATGGAAACAGTTGTTTTTCAGTTCAACATCTGTTTAGTATCTATGTAGGGGTTCCAGTCCGGGACTCATAGCTACATGTGGCAAGTTAGCATTGGTCCAAATGGTCTATACATTGAGCCTGAAACGGGATACTTGGTATTTGGCTTTTAGCCCAATGTTATTGCAAGGAATTCTAATTGGTCAACCATAGGCAAGGCTTGGGCATAAACTACATCCTGTCTCTTTGTTCAGTGGAGAAAACACTGAGGACAGGGAAGAATAAACATATACAATCTACTTTCAAGCATAACAATGATTGGTTCTCTTTGAATAAATATATTTTTCTCCCCCTGATTTGCTCTGGGGTCTGTGTTATTGAAGAAAAACATCAACTGCTAACAAGTGCATTCAGAAAGTATTCAGACCCCCTTGACTTTTCCACATTTTGTTACGTTGCAGCCTTATTCTAAAATGGATTAAAAAAGAAATAATCCTCAGCAATCTACACACAATACCCCATAATGACAAAGCGAACAGTTTTTTTTTTATGTTGCTAATATATTAAAAATAAAACAGAACTACCCTATTTACATAAGTATTCAGAACATTTGCTATGAGACTCGAAATTGAGCCCAGGTGCAACCTGTTTCCATTCATCATCCTTGAGATGTTTCTACAACTTGATTTGAGCCAATCCTTGGTAAATTCAATTGATTGGACATGATTTGGTAAGGCACACACCTGTTTATATAAGGTCCCACAGTTGACAGAGCATGTCAGAGTAAAAACCAAGCCATGAGGTCGAAGGAGTTGTCTGTAGAGCCCCAAGACAGGAATGTGTCATGGCACAGATCTGGGGAAGGGTACCAAAACATGTCTACAGCATTGAAGGTCCCCAAGAACACAGTGGCCTCCATCATTCTTAAATGGAAGAAGTTTGGAACCCCCAAGACTCTTCCTAGAGCGGCCGCCCGGCCAAACTGAGCAATCGGGGGAGAAGGGCCTTGGTCAGGGAGGTGACCAAGAACACGATGGTCACTAACAGAGCTCTAGAGTTCCTCTGGAGATGGGAGAACCTTCCAGAAGGTCAACCATCTCTGCAGTACTCCAGCAATCAAGCCTTTATGGTAGAGTGGCCAGACGGAAGCCAATCTTCAGTAAAATGCACATGACAGTACGCTTGGAGTTTGCCAAAAGGCACCTAAAGACTCTCAGACCATGAGAAACAAGATTCTCTGGTTGGATGAAACCAAGATTGAACTCTTTGGCCTGAATGCCAAGCGCCATGTCTGGAGGCAACCTGGCACCATCCCTAAGGTGAAGCATGGTGATGGCAGCATCATGCTGTCGGGTTGTTTTACAGCGTCAGGGACTGGGAGACTAATCAGGATCAAGGCAAAGATGAGCTGAGCAAAGTACAGAGAGACATCCTTGATGAAAACCTGCTCCCGAGTGCTCAGGACCTCAGACTGGGACGCAGGTTCACCTTCCAACAGGACAACGACCCTAAGCACACAGCCAAGACAACACAGGAGTGGCTTCGGGACAAGTCTCAATGTTCTTGAGCAGCCCAGCCAGAGCCCGGACTTGAACCCGATCTAACATCTCTGGAGAAACCTGAAAATAGCTGTGCAGCAGCGCTCCCCATCCAACCTGACAGAGCTTGAGAGGATCTGCAGACAAGAATGGGAGAAACTCTCCAAATACAGATGTGTCAAGCATGTAGCGTCATACCAAAAAATACTCTATATTCGCTGCCAAAGATGCTTCAACAAAGTACTGAATCCATTTTTTATTTTTTATAATCTACCTAAAATGTCTAAAAACCTGTTTTTTCTTTGTCATTATGGGGTAGTGTAGATTGACGAGGGCAAAATAACAACAAAACATGGAAAAAGTCAAGGGGTCTGAATACTTTCCGAAGGCACTGTATATGTTGGGGTCAATGAAGGGTGGATAGGAACTTGGTGCATGGAAAGTTACTGAGGGAGCAGGGGAAGTGCAGAATTCATCTTTTGTTCCTAAGGAGGGAGGCAAAGGACAACAGTCTAGTTTCAGTTCCTGATAAGGCAGGCCAGTTGCGGAACTAGGGAGGAGCAAGGAATCCGGCTCGAGGTCATGTCAACAGATGAAGTGAGTAGAAACCTCTGGGAGGGGGGCCAGAGGGGCCCACCACAACGACCCTCCTACTACAGTCCTATCTCACACGCATATACTTTCACGCCCACGAAGGTTCTAGCATCAGGCAGGGCCATGACTACACCAGTGAGAAGAACCAATTAAGTTCCTGACTAGCAACAGAGATGTGTTGACCCCGTCTAGTAGGAGGTTATAAATATATATGTGCTTGTGTAATCATGCTTTGTCTTTGCAGCTGTTTGACCCTGTGGGTGAATAAACTTAGTTTGAGCTTTCCTAGATGTCTGTTTTAGTTTGTTCAGAACTTGACAGAATGCTTCATAATGAAAAAGGTTCATAATGAAAAATTATCTAACGGGCAAAATTATGAACGCGATGTGCTTTATCTATTACCTAGTGCACAAGTTGACTACAGGTCTTTATTTAAATAGTACTAATATTCAAAACCCAAAAAACGTCACTAAGCAGAATACTAACAAAATGCTAACTAGTACTAAGGAAACATCATAGAGAACGATAACTAAATGCTAACGAGTGCATTGCGAACATTTTGTACAGTTGCTGACCTCAACTATACAAGTAACTCAAATGCTTCTCACAGTTTGGCTCTTGAACAGGGAGGGGATTCTCTGCTGTTAGCAAGGCTCTTGATCCAGGAGGGGATTTCTCTGCTGTTACCAAGCGAATGCTTGATTTTGGAAGAAGCGATCCACTTAGCTAGATAGCTAACTAACTACTAAATTAGCAAACCAAATGGGCAACTGCAGAGCATTTAACACATTGTAGAAAGTTTACTTAATAGTTATAAGATATCTAGCTGGCAAACATTTAGTTGTGAATTTCATACTGTAATTAGATCACCTGGCACATGCTGCACGACAGAGAGTTACTCACAAGGCTCCGGTCTCTTCTCGTTGACTGGGGACTACCGTAAACTACATAATAATGTGACGTAATGTTCTTTAACTCATAACGTATTGCACCAGTTGACTGCAGGTATTTACTTAATAAGTAGCTACAAATATTCAAATGAATAAATAAAAACTTAAAAGAAACAGTTTCAACTGTACTGAAAACCCATCCAGTGGCTTTTTCCAAATAACCTGGTATACAGTATACCACCCAAGCCTAGGAACTACACAGACTCATTTCATAGAAGTTCTAATTACTGGCAGTTTGTCTACGTCACTTCTTTAGTCTACTCTCTGAGCACTCCAGATAGCCCAGTTAATAAAACACATGCTGGTATTTGTGTATTTTGGTTCTTTGGTATTTTATTAGGATCCCGATAAGCTGTTGCAAAAGCATCAGCTACTCTTCCTGGGGTCCACACAAAACATGACATAATACATCAAAATAATAGACAAGAACAGCTCAAGGACAGAACTACATAAAAACATTTTAAAAAGGCACACATAGCCTACTTGTCAATTCATACAAAAACGATCTATGTCAAATAGGGGAGAGGCGTTGTGCCGTGAGGTGTTGCTTTATCTGTTTTTGAAAGCAGGTTTGCTGTTTATTTGAGCAATATGAGATGGAACAGAGTTCCATGTAATAGCAGCTCTATATAATACTGTACACTTTCTTGAATTTGTTCTGGATTTGGGGACTGTGAAAAGACCCCTGGTGGCATGTCTGGTGGGGTAAGTGTGTGTGTCAGAGCTGTGTGTAAGTTGACTATGCAAACAATTTGGCATGCACGTGCCGCTCTGTTCTGGGCCAGCTGCAGCTTAAATAGGTATTTTTATTTATTTATTTTTATACCATTTTTATTTTATGTGGGGGTAGATCAGCTTTAATATTGCAGATAGATTGTAACTTCCATCAATCTAATTGCCTGCATCACTTCCAATCCCCCATTTTTTCCCACATACATATACATACAGTGGGGGAAAAAGTAATTAGTCAGCCACCAATTGTGCAAGTTTTCCCACTTAAAAAGATGAGGCCTGTAATTTTCATCATAGGTACACGTCAACTATGACAGACAAAATGAGAAAAAAATATCCAGAAAATCACATTGTAGGATTTTTAATGAATTTATTTGCAAATTATGGTGGAAAATAAGTATTTGGTCAATAACAAAAGTTTCTCAATACTTTGTTATATACCCTTTGTTGGCAATGACACAGGTCAAACGTTTTCTGTAAGTCTTCACAAGGTTTTCACACACTGTTGCTGGTATTTTGGCCCATTCCTCCATGCAGATCTCCTCTAGAGCAGTGATGTTTTGGGGCTGTCGCTGGGCAACAGACTTTCAACTCCCTCCAAAGATTTTCTATGGGGTAGAGATCTGGAGACTGGCTAGGCCACTCCAGGACCTTGAAATGCTTCTTACGAAGCCACTCCTTCGTTGCCGGGCGGTGTGTTTGGGATCATTGTCATGCTGAAAGACCCAGCCACGTTTCATCTTCAAGGCCCTTGCTGATGGAAGGAGGTTTTCACTCAAAATCTCATGATACATGGCCCCATTCATTCTTTCCTTTACACAGATCAGTCGTCCTGGTCCCTTTGCAGAAAAACAGCCCCAAAGCATGATGTTTCCACCCCCATGCTTCACAGTAGGTATGGTGTTCTCCCGTATGGTAGTATGGTAGTCTCCCGAGTGGCGCAGTGGTCTAAGGCGTGCTAGCTGTGCCACTAGAGATCCTGGTTCGAATCCAGGCTCTGTCGTAGCCGGCCGCGACCGGGAGACCCATGGGGCGGCGCACAATTGGCCCAGCGTCGTCCAGGGTAGGGGAGGGAATGGCCGGCAGGGGATGTAGCTCAGTTGGTAGAGCATGGCGTTTGCAACGCCAGGGTTGTGGGTTTGATAAAATAATATATGTGCTAACTGTAAGTCGCTCTGGATAAGAGCGTCTGCTAAATGACTAAAATGTAAATGTAAAATGTGTTCTTTGGATGAAACTCAGCATTCTTTGTCCTCCAAACACGACGAGTTGAGTTTTTACCAAAGAGTTCTATTTTGGTTTCATCTGACCATATGACATTCTCCCAATCCTCTTCTGGATCATCCAAATGCACTCTAGCAAACTTCAGACGGGCCTGGACATGCTTGGCTTATGCACTGGCTTATGCAGGGGGACATGTCTGGCACTGCAGGATTTGAGTCCCTGGCGGCGTAGTGTGTTACTGATGGTAGGCTTTGTTACTTTGGTCCCAGCTCTCTGCAGGTCATTCACTAGGTCCCCCTGTGTGGTTCTGGGATTTTTGCTCACCATTCTTATGATCATTTTGACCCCACAGGATGAGATCTTGCGTGGAGCCCCAGATCGAGGGAGATTATCAGTGGTCTTGTATGTCTTCCATTTCCTAATAATTGCTCCCACAGTTGATTTCTTCGAACCAAGCTGCTTACCTATTGCAGATTCAGTCTTCCCAGCCTGGTGCAGGTCTACAATTTTGTTTCTGGTGTCCTTTGACAGCTCTTTGGTCTTGGCCATAGTGGAGTTTGGAGTGTGACTGTTTTGAGGTTGTGGACAGGTGTCTTTTATACTGATAACAAGTTCAAACAGGTGCCATTAATACAGGTAACGAGTGGAGGACAGAGGAGCCTCTTAAAGAAGAAGTTACAGATCTGTGAGAGACAGAAATCTTGCTTGTTTGTAGGTGACCAAGTACTTATTTTCCACCATAATTTGCAAATAAATTTATTAAAAATCCTACAATGTGATTTTCTGGAATTTTTTTCTTCAATTTGTCTGTCATAGTTGACATGTACCTATGATGAAAATTACAGGCCTCTCTCATCTGTTTAAGTGGGAGAACTTGCACAATTGGTAGCTGACTAAATACTTTGTTTCCCCACTGTATATGTTTTTTTTTGCCTCCCACCATGACAGTTTACAATCAAAGGTAATGCCAAGTAATTTAGTCTCCTCAACTTGTTCAACAACCACACCATTCATTACCAGATTCAGCTGAGGTCTAGAACTTAGGAAATGATTTGTACCAAATACAATGCTCTTAGTTTTAGATGTTTGGGGCCAGTTTATTACTGGCCACCCATTCCAAAACAGACTATACTGGTGTCTCCATGGAGACTCATGGGCGGCGCACAATTGGCCCAGCGTCGTCCAGGGTAGGGGAGGGAATGGCCGGCAGGGATGTAGCTCAGTTGATAGAGCATGGCGTTTGCAACGCCAGGGTTGTGGGTTTGATTCCCACGGGGGGCCAATATTAAAAAAAAAATGTATTCACTAACTGTAAGTCGCTCTGGATAAGAGCGTCTGCTAAATGACTAAAATGTAAATGAAACAGTTGTACTGCAACTTTTCATGCACAGTGGGAAGTTGGAATGAACCTGCTCTTACCATGAGAAACAGATTTCCCAATCTTCTCCTCCTCTTCTTCATCTTTAATGTTGACATTCAGCTCCAGTGTTTGACTGCAGTCTTCCAGCTTCACTGATGCCATCTCTGGTACCTGCGATGCAAACTGGGCTCCACTGTCACAATCAGGACCCAGTGACTGTAGGTTTGGACTCAGTGTGGAAGGAGAGAGGCAGGCTGGGTTTGTCCTCACTGTTGATGTTACAGGCCTCAGACTTAATCCTAGTCGGCCTGTAGTAATAAAGAGAAACAGACAACAGTCTTGACAGTTCTGGAACTTTATCCTAAAAAAAGATATTATATTTCTTCTTGTTCAATTCCCTAATTTCAACAGATCAGGGAGCTAATCAATGACAAAACAACATTCATTCACATTAGACAAGTGCACAAAAAGTACACAAAGCAACTGCAGAAATGAATAAATTACTCAAAAACTATTTAGGACAAGGTTACAGTTTGTTTTAGGCAGCACTATGAGCTGTTTTCCTTAATAACCTTATCTTCACTGTAAAAAAACACAAACCAATTGTATTTCACGTTCACACCATAGTAACAATTATAGATAAAGATAGAAACAACTGAATGTGTCTGAATATATGGAAAAAGGGGAGGGGTCTGAATACTTTCTGAATCCACTGTAAGGAATTGGCAACTCGTTCTCATTCTGAGAAATAAGGTAGGCCACTTGATTTCAACATCTGAACAAAGTGGACAGGCTAATATGCTTTTCAAACAGTTGGAGACAGAGAGAATGGTGTGTTCATAACAACTCAACTGTTCATCCTTGTTAGCAAATAGATCCAAGTTGGCTAAACTTAAATTATAAAGATTAGCTGGTTAATCCCTAGCACGTGGGCTTGAGAGATTGTTGATAAAACCTGTGTTCATTTTTCTATAGCCTAATGCAGGGTTCTTCAATTCCAGTCCTGGAGGGCCGAAACACTTCTGTTTTTTATTTCTACCTGGTAGTTAATTGGACTCACCTGGTGTCCCAGGTTTGAATTAGCCCCCGATTAGAAGGAGAAGATGAAAAACAGAGGTGTTTCGGCCCTCCAGGACCGGAATTGAAAAACCCTGCTACAATAAATTAGTCAATTTGTAACAAAAAAAATGCATTTTCAGAGACCAACTTGAAAGCCAGATCAGTGATTAATGCCCCCCAAAAAAGCAGGTTAAACATTTTTTGATAAAATAATTAGTGTGTCTTATTGGTTGTGGATGGCTTATATTTAGCCTAGGTATAACTTCACATGCCCTGAACTCATTAGATTATAGCTGACTGTTTGAAATGCAGTGTATTTGACCTATAATTGTACAATGCTTACTTAGAGAAAAACAAAATTGAGATACAGTGAGGGAAAAAAGTTTTTGATCCCCTGCTGATTTTTTACGTTTGCCCACTGACAAAGAAATGATCAGTCTATAATTTGAATGGTAGGTTTATTTGAACAGTGAGACAGAATAACAACAACAAAATCCAGAAAAACACATGTCAAAAATGTTATAAATTGATTTGCATTTTAATGAGGAAAATAAGTATTTGACCCACTCTCAATCAGAAATATTTCTGGCTCCCAGGTGTCTTTTATACAGGTAACAAATTGAGATTAGGAGCACACTCTTAAAGGGAGTGCTCCTAATCTCAGTTTGTTACATGTATAAAAAGACAACTGTCCACAGAAGCAATCAATCAGATTCCAAACTCTCCACCATGGCCAAGACCAAAGAGCTCTCCAAGGATGTCAGGGACAAGATTGTAGACCTACACAAGGCTGGAATGGGCTACAAGACCATCGCCAAGCAGCTTGGTGAGAAGGTGATAACAGTTGGTGCGATTATTCGCATATGGAAGAAACACAAAAGTTGGGACCATAGTCACCAAGAAAACAATTGGTAACACACTACGCCGTGAAGGACTGAAATCCTGCTGCGCCCGCAAGGTCCCCCTGCTCAAGAAAGCACATATACAGGCCCATCTGAAGTTTGCCAATGAACATCTGAATGATTCAGAGGAGAACTGGGTGAAAGTGTTGTGGTCAGATGAGACCAAAATTGAGCTCTTTGGCATCAACTCAACTCGCCGTGTTTGGAGGAGGAGGAATGCTACCTATGACCCCAAGAACACCATCCCCACCATCAAACATGGAGGTGGAAACATTATGCTTTGGGGGTGTTTTTCTGCTAAGGGGACAGGACAACTTCACCGCATCAAAGGGACGATGGACGGGGCCATGTACCGTCAAATCTTGGGTGAGAACCTCCTTCCCTCAGCCAGGGCATTGAAAATGGGTCGTGGATGGGTATTCTAGCATGACAATGACCCAAAACACACAGCCAAGGCAACAAAGGAGTGGCTCAAGAAGAAGCACATTAAGGTCCTGGAGTGGCCTAGCCAGTCTCCAGACCTTAATTCCATAGAAAATCTGTGGAGGGAGCTGAAGGTTCGAGTTGCCAAACGTCAGCCTCAAAACCTTAATGACTTGGAGAAAATCTGCAAAGAGGAGTGGGACAAAAGCCCTCCTGAGATGTGTGCAAACCTGGTGGCCAACTACAAGAAACATCTGACCTCTGTGATTGCCAACAAGGGTTTTGCCACCTGTTTGCACAAGTACTAAGTCATGTTTTGCAGAGGGGTCAAATACTTATTTCCCTCATTAAAATGCAAATCAATTTATAAAATTTTTGACATGCGTTTTTCTGGATTTTTTGTTGTTATTCTGTCTCTCACTGTTCAAATAAACCTACCATTAAAATTATAGACTGATCATGTCTTTGTCAGTGGGCAAACATACAAAATCAGCAGGGGATCAATTACTTTTTCCCCTCACTGTATATTGAATTTTTTTAAAAAACTCAAGATACAGCTGTATGATTTTTAGTCCATATCGCCCAGCCATAACAGAGTACATTAGAGTAGAATACAATACAATACAGTACGTTATACTGTACTGTACTGAACTAAACTTATCTTTCCTGTACTCTGCTGTACTGTACTTTCCAATCTTGTGAAACAGTAGCTATATTTCCAATAACTTGTCCAGTGATCTTTTTCTGGACATTTAGAAAAAGTTTGCATAGAAAATAGATACGACAATTGCCCTCTAGGGTGTGTTTTCATGTAACTATCTTGTGTCTCAGAATAAAGAAACTTTGACGAAAGTTAAACGATTAAAAATGTTGTCGAGCTCTAGAACATTTCTCCTATTTCTGCCGTCTCCATTACACGTCGCAAAGATTATTTTTAGCAACATTGCTTTTATCGAATGGAGCTGGGTCAATGGAAACCTGCCTAATGTCTGAGTGATTAGTTCAGATTTGACCCGGTCTAATGTTTGACCCAATGTTTGGACCAAGTAAGTTAAGAACAAATTATTAATTTACAATGACGGCCTACCCCGGACGACGCTGGGCCAATTGATTGGGACTCCAATCACAGCCGGATAATGATACAGCCTGGAATCAAACCAGGCTCTGTAGTGTCTTAGACCGCTGCGCCACTCAGGAGCCCTGTGACTAATCATTTTGTCTATTTAAGCTCTGAAAAGGCCTATCAGCTACCCAACTTTATCAGGAGTTATCCTGAGCCTATTTGCAATGAGAAACAATGCATTTGCACAGCGGGAAATGCAGAAGTATTTAATTTTTTGCTATGATCATCTCGTCAAAAATTTACAGAGACAAACTTGAAACCACTGATTATCATGACAATTTAGCTGACGGGGTTAAACTCCAGGACAACAGTGGTTTCAGAGTCCTACAATAGAGAAGACGCTAATATTTATGTAAAGTCTACATAGTTGTGTTCTGTGGGTGTCACTGAGTAGGCTGAACCATACATAGGTAGGGCTGTACAGTGCAATATGAATGTCCAATACAAACAAAAGAAACAGAATACTCAACTGGCGTAACGCGGTAAGGACCAAGAACGGGGTCGATATGGACCACGGGTCACAAAATAATTATATAATAATACTGTTTTGGTTGGGCTTCAACCCCTGGTATCATATAAACACACATAAGACATGGAAACATGTAGAATTGCTTAAAAACAGCAACAACAAAACATCTCAGCCCTGTCGTTAAATGTGTAGAATTGCGGGATATTAGCTTTAAAACTGCTAAATGTTCTCTCCGCCAACAAGAGGGTTGTGAACAGTTTGGGGTCACAAGTTGGGGGTTGAAGTACTATGCCAATAAATGACAATATCCATCCGGACCTTTGCCACCTAGGAAATTTGTTTGACCGGACCTTCTCAAATAGTACTGGAGTACCCCTGCAATAGACTGACTGGGAAGGTGATTTTTCACACTCAAAGTCCTGCAATAAGAGCTAAGACGCTAATATTTGTATAAACTCTTGAGGATTGTTTTCTGTGGGTGTCACCCGTTCCATGGGAGCACAATCCAACCCGTTTCATAAGTGCATATAAGAATGCCCCCAATGCAATTATGTGGTCTAATACCTCCACAGTGGGATTTCAACCGTTTTCCCCCCTGTTTATTTTCAAAATAATTAGTTTTTGTAATTCATTTTAAATTAAGTAACAACGTTTGACATGATTCCAATATTTTGTATCAGTTTGCATCACTTCCAATGAGGGCCTTTTATTTTGAGGGCGAACCGCAAATTCCACTATTGTGGCTAATCATTATTATGACTAGCTTCACATACATAGGGACAAGCGGGTACCAGGGCTGCGTCCAGCAGGAGGATGGAGACGTTGGCCACGATCAGATACAAATGTATTATGTAGAGCAAACATGCCTCTGATTCTAATGAATCATGTCAGTTCTATTCAGGGTATTTCTATCTGCAACTTTCCAAAACGTATTTGTACTGAACATGCCCAGGCGAAACGCACTGACCTATATACGAACCTGGAAAGCCTCACAAATGAAAACGTGTAATGGTCCCCGCGCCGTGTGCTGGTAAAATATTTTATTCACTCGGATTGACACAAGAATTACACAAAACCTTTCCCAAACGTGATAATACCTTGACTGATTTGTTATCTAACATGTTTTCGATTTTAGACCGTTTAAAAGTACTGTTACATACCTGTAGTAATAAAGAGAAACGGAAAACACAGTCCTGTCGTTCACTTTGTTCTGAAGAATGTTGCGCGCCTCCCCGGAAGTTCCTGTTCCCCAACTACCACAATGCAACAGCGCCATCTTCTTCTTCTTCTGTGGGTTTTATGGCAGACTACATCCAAAAGTTGCATTGCCGCCACCAACTGGACGGTTTGAAACCACAAAATAAATTAAATAAAAAATAAATCCATACTTAATAGTGATACTAACTTACTCCACCCTAATAAAAATAGTACATTGCCAAAACAAACTAAACTCCCATGTCTTCCTTCTTTTAGTTCTCAAGGCTCTAGGACCTGAGAGAGTGATACGGCTTTTGAAAATATTCCATGTAACTCTTTTGCAGAGAAATCTTTCAGCCCCAGGAACCGTTCTGCCGCAACCACAATGATTTCTATCTTCCTAGATATTTTCTCCACCTTGGCAGTGCCATTAATCACCATTGCAATGAAGGCCACAAAGTCCACCTTTTTAACCTTTAAAATGTCAGGATCATCTTGAAAGGCAACCCCTGCAGCTTGCATTGAAGGCCTATCCACCACCATGGACTCTTCAGGAGCACCATTCAAACCCTCAACCCTTTTAACCGCTGCTGCATAGGAAATGCTCTGTACAACCCTAACAGCGACATCTATTAGACTGATGGACTAACTACTGCTAAAGCATATAGAATATAAAAGTGAGATTGATTAGCTACACAAATAAACCTTGGTTTAAAAACTAAAGGGTTGTCTGTTTTAGTGTCTAAGTTTTTCAATCCATTACATATGCATTGTAGATGATCTCTGTGGAAGGCCAAGAAGATCATGAAGAACCTCAGCCACCCGAGCCACGGCCTGTTCACCCTGCTACCATCTAACAGGCGGAGACATTACAGATGCATCAAAGCTGGGACCGAGAGAATGAAACCGCTTCTAACTCCAGGCCGTAAGACTGTTAAACAGCCATCACTGATTTGATTCAGAGAATATTGGTGACTAGCAAACTGGTTTGTCCCAATGTGTAGAGGTGTCGTGACATGTATTGAGTGGATAAAAATATATATATATATGTTGAATGCCATGAATTGAACAAAAGCATTATATTTACTGTAAAGATAACCCCCAACAACTACAATGATTCAGTAGATCAGTAATGTTACAGTACTCTACAGCTGCTTATGCTGACAAAACATGTTAGTGAATAGGTCAGATTTAGCTTTGTGATGCTCATTTAAACTTCCTGTCTTGTTCAGCTTCAGAAAAACAGTAAATATGTCTCCCTTTCCTCTGCACAGTTCTCTCACAGTGAGAAACAATAGGATTACAATAAAGTGTGCTACGATTTCTTGAGAATTAAGTGATGGAATGATTTTAATCTTAGCTAGTCAGAGAACTGATGAGGATTCTCACATTTATGTATTTGTTGGTGTCTATTTAAGTGGCCATGTTGAGAGAAACTCTTCCAACAGTCAGAGCAGGAGTACCAGATCCCTTGATATTTTGCAGCTCTTCCCACAGTCAGAGCAGAGATACAGATTCTCTCCTGTGTGTATTTTTAGCTTTGATAGAATTGGGAAAATCTCCTCACAATGTGGGCACTGGTGAGACCTCTTAGCTCTGTGATCTTCCTGCTGTTGCTCTCTGGATGTAGAGAATGTCTTAACATGGTCTCCTGTGTGAACAACATCAGAAGAACCAGTCAGTTGGTGTGATTTACATCAATCACATTGATTTTATAAAGCCCTTTTTCCATCAGCAGTTGTCACAGAGTGCTTTACAGATACCCTAACCTAACGTATCAGGCGTAAAAGAAATGCCTAAACCAGGTCCACAGAAACCAGAAGCTTCCAGTTTTCAGGCTTTGCCTTCCTCTCTGCCTTTTCCCTGAAACACGGATGCTTCCGGTGTTTGTTGACTCCGCTGAGGGTGCAGGTACTGAGACTACAACCCCAAAGAGCAAGCAATGCAGAAGCACAGTGGCTAGGAAAAACTCCCTAGAAGGAAGGAACCTAGGAAGAAACCTAGAGAGGAACCAGGCTCTGAGCAGTGGCCAGTCCTCTTCTGGCTGTACTGGGTAACAAATGACTTAATATAAGTATGCTGTACAATACAGGGGAATAAAACTATTCTAAAGTGTTAAGAGCCATATCATCCTCCACTCACTATCACAAGGGTTAGTAACCATCAGGGCTGGGGTCAATTCCATATCAATTCACATTTTTAAATTTGACTAATTCAGCAGACACTCTTATCCAGAGTGACTTACAATAGTGCATTCATCTTCAGATAGCTAGGTGAGACAACAACGCATCACAATCGTATCAATTACATTTTCTAGGGTGCAGAAAGGGAGTAGAGTAGGGTCGTAAAGATGGTAGGTTGGAGGAGAGATGGAGAGAAAAGGAAACAAAGTAGGGGTCAGAGACTTGGAGGGGGGTTGCAGTGAGATTAGTAGGAGAACAGCCTCTAGTGAAGATGGGGTCAAGCAGTGGGAGGGGACTGGGAAAGGGTGAGGTCAAAAGAGGAAAGGTGTTTCCAGTAAACCAATGTTCCTGATTGAAAAACATTGAAGAGAATTGGAATTAGAATGACAGTGTACTTCCTGAATTGACTGGAATTTTAATGGAATTGACACCAACCCTGGCAACTACACAGACTCATTTCATAGAACTTCAAAACACTGGCAGTATGTCTACTTCACTTCTTTAGTCTACTCTCTGATCACCCCAGACAGCCCAGTTAATAAAACAAATGCTGACAATACTGGTGTCATCCATGCAAGTCTCAGTAGAATGAAAGAACATCTTATCATTGAAACAGTTCAACTTTTCATGCACAACGATAAAACAAGCTTTGTTGTGTTGACTTCTTCAGGTGTGTCAGAATGACAGAATGAACTTATGGAGGTCTTACTTTTGGAGATAACTCCTAGATGTAGATAGTACTATAGTGGCGGGCCCAACCCCAGACTTCTCTTTTATCAACCCAAAGGTTTTACTGTCTTCTCAGGAATTCAGCCTTCTCTGTGTCGCTCCCCACATCCCCCCATTCTGAATGATGCATTATCTCACCATCCCCCATTCTGAATGATGCATTATCTCACCATCCCCCATTCTGAATGATGCATTATCTCACCATCCCCCATTCTGAATGATGCATTATCTCACCATCCCCCATTCTGTCACACCTCTGAGCTC
Source organism: Coregonus lavaretus (assembly GCF_964263955.1). Lineage (NCBI taxonomy): Eukaryota > Metazoa > Chordata > Actinopteri > Salmoniformes > Salmonidae > Coregonus > Coregonus lavaretus. The sequence goes on along the minus strand of NW_028159720.1, from coordinate 27,960 downwards.
CTGTTGTGATAACATACTGTAGGTCTGATATCTGATTGGAAGTTAACTCAACAGTAATGCTATTGATCAACAACTCCGATTTTCAATCCAAACATGGTCAAATGGTTCTAAAAGGGTCTTAGCTTCAATGTGTCTTTCTCTTTTGTTCTTGACCTGCTGTGGTGAGATATATACTGAGTGTACAAAACATTAGGAACACCTTCCTAATATTGAGTTGCACCCCCTTCTGCCCTCAGAAAAGCCTAACTTTGTCAGGGCATGGACTCTACACGGTGTCCAAAGCCTTCCACAGGGATGCTGGCCCATGTTGACTCCAATGCTTTCCATAGTTGTGTCAAGTTGGCTGGATGTACTTTTGGTGGTGGACCATTCTTGATATCCACGGGAAACTGTTGAAACTGCGGGAAACTGCATTGCAGTTCTTGACACACTCAAACCGGTGCGTCTGGTACCTACTACCATACCCTGTTCAAAGGCACTTAAATATTTTGTTTTGCCCATTCACCCTCTGAATGAAACACATACACAAAAAATCCTTCTTTAACCCGTCTCCTCCCCTTCATCTACACTGAAGTGGATTTAACAAGAGACATCGATAAGGGATCATAGCTTTCACCTGGTCAGTCTATGGCAGGGAAAGAAGCAGGTGATCCTAATGTTTAATACACTCAGTCTTTCTCTCTACCCCTCTCCCATGAGCTATGGACCACGACACAAGCTATGGATTCTCTCTATCCCATGAGCTATGGGCCATGACACAAGCTATGGATTCTTTGTCTTTCTCTTCCTGTCTGATCATGTTTAGATACTTAATGTTTTGTTAATGTCAGTATTGACTTGTAACTTAGGCTTCACACCTTGGGCAGAAGGTAACTGAAAGGTTGCTAGTTCGAATCCCCGAGCAGACTAGGTGAAAAATCTGTCAATGTGCCCTTGAGCAAGGCACATAACCCTAGATCCTCTGAATTTTTTATTTTTTTTAAAGTGAATAGTTAATTTTACAATGTCATTAAATCTATTTACCTTTAGTCTTCCACTATCAGACTTTGTTAATACATACATTGAAGTATTTTCATGAGTAGCAGGTGAGGTGTACTGTACATATGATCACTAAAGAACCTGCTCTTACCCTGAGAAACAGATTTCCCAATCTTCTCCTCCTCTTCTTCATCTTTAATGTTGACATTCAGCTCCAGTGTTTGACTGCAGTCTTCCAGCTTCACTGATGCCATCTCTGGATATTGCGATGCAAACTGGGCTCCACTGTCACAATCAGGACCCAGTGACTGTAGGTTTGGACTCAGTGTGGAAGGAGAGAGGCAGGCTGGGTTTGTACTCACTGTTAATTTGTAAACTCTGGACAGATTTGAACAATTGCTGCCTAAAATGCTGTGGTGCTTACTAACACAACAGGAAATATTGTGTTAGATGTGGGCCATCACATGAATTCTCAGCTCTTTCACTCTGAATATTCATATCAATGACTCACCCTCAAATGGACCATCAATACCGGAGTTCTACAATACTATTTACATAATCAATGGTACATTACAACAGCCTGAACCTCAATATAGTCCTGGGCATATATTGAACTCTAACAATGGGGGATGGAAAGGGTCTGTTGAAATGAATACTGTAGTGGTGTGAGAAAGGTAACACAAGCTTCCTCTCTAATTCCACTCCCCAATAGTAAGTGGAAACACTTAAAAATGGAAAAAAAATACAAATAATATATTTGTTGTTTTATTTAATTGTTACCTAAGAAGAAAACCTGTCTAAGTCCTTTATACTGAAAAAATCTATTAATATTCATTATAGAACATAATGGGGAATAGGAAATTGGATTGTCCCAATGGTGATGTGTTGAGGTGTAGTGACATGTTTTGACTAGATAAATAATATAGAAGAGAAATTGGATAGTTCAAATGTTTCTAGTCAAAAAAAAGTATTTGGTTGCTGTGTTCAAAAGGCATATTTTGTATTTATATTGCATTTTTGAATTTAACTTTAATATGAAACATTTCCCCAGTGATAAAACACAGTGCTAAAGGTTTTAAAACAGAAGCTGCATGTAGATTACGTCACCATAATTAAGCACTGGGAGAAGCGTTGCTTGAACAATCTTCCTTCTACTTTCCAAAGTGAAGCAGGATTTATTTCTATACCTAGTTTTTTTGGCAACTGAGCAAATTGTAGGACTTATGAGCGGAAACTTGAAGGCTCACAGACTTTTGCGCAACTTCCCGCGCGCGTTTCCAGTGAACACTGAGGCTGTACTCTTACAGTTTTAGATAGCTTTTTATTTCTATGATATAGCCTACAGTAGCCTATATGTGGTGTTCAATGCAGGCCTACATTGCAGGATACTTTAAAACACGTTTTTACATTATGAAGGGCTTGACATGAATTCTTGATTTTTTTTACTTGGTTTGTAACACCATGTGCCAAATAGGTGACTGTAAATTGTATTGTGTTGTATGATGCAAGAAACCACTTTACAAAATAATATTAATTATTATTACCATACAGAGAATTAGACAATGTAGGCTACCCCTCTGCTTATTGGCTTATTTGCATATTCAAGCCTGTCTCAAAATACAACACTGCCTCTTTAATTAAGACATATTTTATCTGACTGGCTTTTCAAAGACAGCTTGAAATGTAGCCTACACGTTTTGTTCTCTTGTAGGAAGCAGTAATTCCCCATTGCTGACCTATACTTATGTATAACTGGGCTAATAACTCGCTAACTAGCAAAGAAGATCAACAATTGTGGTCCTCTGTAGCTCAGCTGGTAGAGCACGGCGCTTGTAACGCCAAGGTAGTGGGTTCGATCCCCGGGACCACCCATACACAAAAATGTATGCACGCATGACTGTAAGTCGCTTTGGATAAAAGCGTCTGCTAAATGGCAAATTATATTATTATTATAACAAATGTGCAGAGGCGCGGCTCTGCGGTCTGATCTGAACTGCGCATTCACTCGCGGGTGATTGAAAGACTGCTCGTGGGCTACTCCCGCCAATATAATTCTACTCGGTTCGGACTGGCTCTGCCTACAACAACATCACAGACTCAATCTTGCAAAGTTATATATGTTTTGGTTTGTTGCATTGAAAAGGGGCTGATATAATATCGATTCGATTACAGAAAAAACGTTGATCTATATAGTGCAAAATAATGGGGCGAACTCAGTTAAATTCAATCTCTTGCGTCTCTGCGCGGCATGGCATTTCTTCTTCTCTGCAGTCCTGGAGGAAGTGCGCGGCTGCGCAGTTTAGAGGGAACATTGCCTGCAGCACACCTTTCATATTATTGATGAATCTAGATTTGAAAACGTCATTAAGCAAGCACACATTATGTCCGTTAGATAGTTATTGAGCCAATTGCAAGATGTCTGATCTAGGCTTATTTCAGACAACCTTATTAAAAGTAAGAAATTATTAACCGTATCAAATGGCTTCGACAGGTCAATAAATAAAGCAGCGAAATGATTTGATGGTTTAAACCACAGGTGTCAAACTCATTCCACGGAGGACCGAGTGGCTGCGGGTTTTCGCTCCTCCCTTGTACTTGATTAATCAATTAAGGTCACTAATTCGTAAGGAACTCCCAAACCTGGTTGTCTAGGTTTTAATTGAAAAGGAAAAAACAAAAACCTGCAGATACAAGGCCCTCCATGGAATGAGTTTGACACCCACTCTAAACAATATAGCACCTCATCTAGTGAAAAATAAAAAATAAAATATGTCCAGGTCTAAAACCAGATTGGAAGAAATGAAAACCACACTCTGTGGGATATTCTTTCAGTTTTAATGTCTTCTTTTTTAGCAGCAGAGGTCAAAACAAATGGAGGCGGCCTTCCTCAGTGTTTGGAGAACAACAGACATCCACCATATTAATAGATGATGTCATATTGTTGTACTGATTATTTATTTCTTTACAATCAATCATTATTTACATTCATTATTTACAATCATTTACATGCATCCCAATCATCATTCACAATCATTATTTACAATCTTTATTTACAATCATTATTCAAAGGATTGCGACCCGCCAAAAAAAAAAAAGACAAAATATATAAAAGTAACACTATAAAATAACAATAACGAGGCTATATACAGTGGGCAACGGTACCTAGTCAATGTGCGGGGGTACAGGTTAGTCCAGGTAATTTGTACATGTAGGTAGGGGTACAGTGATAATAAACAGCGAGTAGCAGCAGTGTAGAAGCTGTTAAGGAGCCTTTTGGATCTAGACTTGGCGCTCCGGTACCGTGTGCCGTGTGGTAGCACAGAGAACAGTCTATGACTTTGTCACGATAATTTTGTTATCTCAGTGGTTGAAGTCAACTGCTTCTCAAGCTTTGAATAATTCCCAGAGGTTGTAAGGCTCTAGTTAATAATGAATTAAACAAAGTCCCATTTCTGCAATGAATCAGTTTCTTTATTCATGAGAGCTCTGAAAATCATACAATGCACAACGTTTTGTATACCTTTACTACGCCCCTAATTGGGCCAATGAGAAAGCTCCTAGCCCATATTTAGGCAACTATCATATGTCTCTGTTAGCTGCACAGCAACCTATTGTTTCTTCCTGGATCTATTTCACACTCCAGCTGTGTTCGTGTGGTTGCTTTTCTGGTTCCTCCAGTATCAGGTCACACATACACAGACTTCCTTTACTGGTTTCACAAGACACAAATACTCTGTTGCTGGGCAAATATGCATCTTATACAGGCACATATGATTAACTCTCTAAGCTCTCTCACTGTCCTCACCCTAGGTGGGGACATGTTTTTCAGTGTGTAGTTTCACATCCTGTTTTCTGTTATTGGTTTCACAGTGGCACTCTGCTTGCATAGATATAAAAATGAGTCAATGCCCTAGTTGTACTTCTAACTAAGCTAAACACTATCAGATTATTGTCTTATGATTCTAACACATTTCACACAGTTTCGGGGTGGAATACTTTAGTCATTACCTTAAACATACAAATGCTTCTATCAGACTTGGGTGACTGGAGTCTTTGATAATTTTTTGGGCCTTCCTCTGACACCTCCTAGGAGATAGGTCCTGGATGGCAGGAATCTTGGCCCCAGTGATGTACTGGGCCGTACGCACTACTCTCTGTAGCGCCTTGCGGTCGGATGCCAAGCAGTTGCAATACCAGGCGGTGATGCAACCGGTCAGGATGCTCTCGATGGTGCAGCTGTTTAACATTTTGATGATCTGGGACCCATGCCAAATCTTTTCAGTCTCCTGAGGGGGAAAGGGCATTGTCGGGCCCTCTTCACGACTGTCTTGGTGTGTTTGGACCATGATAGTTTGTTGGTGATGTGGACACCAAGGAACTTAAAACTCTCGTGTTCGGCCCTCCTTTTCCTGTAGTCCACAATCATCTCATTTGTCTTGCTCACATAATAAAATGTAATTGTTCAATAATGTGTAATGTGTAATTGTTAAATAATTAAATGTGTTGTGTTTAAAAAATTTTTATCTGATCATATAAATGTGTTGTGTTTTTAAATTACATTTACAAATAAAAATATGTGATAATAAACAAACAAATCTAAACTAACAAATGTCAAATCGTATTTGTCGCTGAGATGGCCAGTCAATTTGATTAAGGTTATTGTGTATTCTACGTAATGACACAGTTTTACATTATAACACAAAACGTCATTTAGCAACTTTTAGCAACAAACCGACCTGCCTCTAGCAACTTCCCCTGAAAATTAGTTGGTAACACTGCAGGGGAGTTGCTCTTTCAGCTTTCAATTTTCTCTTAGACTTTCCAACATAATAATAGCCACATGGCACATCAGGAAATATACCACACATTTTGTTTTACAGGAAATTCTACCCATGACATACATTTTATTTCCAGTATGAGGGTAAAGAAATTAATCCCCCTTGGTCATCGCATTACAGTTCTCACAATGATTTGAGGGGAGGGTGGATAGGAAATGCTGAGGGGGAACATATTAATCTGCTCTTACTAGGCTGTCCTTTATGTTTCTAGCATGTTTAAAAGAGAATCGAGAGATATTCTGAAAAGGCCCACAGAGGGATCCCAGTCCTAAATAGAAGTCAGAGATCAAACTCCTGGTTCTCCCCTGTTCCTTCCACACGCCCTCCCATTGTACTGTATGTATGAACACATTTTGAACAATGGCTGCCTAAAATGCTGTGGTGCTTACAAACACAACAGGAAAGGTTGTGGTTGATGTGGGCCATCACAGGTGAGTTCACAGCTCTTTTACTCTGAGCATTCATATCAATGCCAGAGTTCTACAAGACTGTTTACATAATCAACTGGGCATTTCAACAGTCTGTCCCTCTATATAGTCCTGGGCATATATTGTTTATCTTACTATTGTTTAAAATGCTAACTTTTTAGCATTTGTGGCACAAATCCATTGCAAGTCAATGGTACGTATACAGTCACAGTGAAAGTCTACACACCACTTTACATTTTGCAAGCTTAAATCTTAATAGAGATTAAATATTGTTTTTATCCTGCCGACCTACAAAAACTATTCCACATTTTCAGTGTAAGAAAATTGTAGAACAATTTTCCATCTAAAGATATCCAGTAATTTAGATTACATATATTTTCACACCCCATGAAACAGTTCTACAGCAACTTTACATCTGTGTTGTGGCTTGTAACTTGCTAGGTAGCAGTTTAAGACATGGTTTGAATCCTAATCAATCCATCCAATGTGAGTACATGTTGAAGTACAGTAGATTAATAAAGCTACAGTACTGCAGCTGGTGACAAAGCTGCGTATATTGAAAAAGCTTGTTAGTGCATAGGTCAAATGTATCTTTGTGATGCTCATTTCAAGTCTTTTTTCCAGCTTCAAACATTAAATATTTCACTTAAAACATAGTTTTGTTTTATTTAATGATAGAGAAGAGAAGAGTTTGACCAACACAGATTCATGTCCAATCTTTGAGGACGTGTCTACATTGTTAGAGTGGTCACATGCCAATCTGTTCCATATAATAGACAGTCTTTGGGACAGTGGAAAGCTGCATGGCCCCTTGGTTGTTGCTAAGCAGGCATTCTTCTTCTATGGTGTTTATTGGTGGTGTTCAGACCAACGTTAAAGGTACATCACTGCCACCTTCTGGGCTGGAGTGTGATAGAGACATGTGGTTCTGTCCTTCACAGGGTCAAAGAAAACTTGGTATGACTGTAGTCACTCCAGGCACTCAGTCCATGAGAACCATTCATACTGTCAGATCTAATATGGAAGAACTGAATACAACCATAAGAACCATTCATACTGTCAGATCTAATATGGAAGAACTGAATACAACCATAAGAACCATTCATACTGTCAGATCTAATATGGAAGAACTGAATACAACCATAAGAACCATTCATACTGTCAGATCTAATATGGAAGAACTGAATACAAAAGAGAAGGAGAGGTTGACCAGTACAAATTCATGTACTAATGTTATTTTTCATTGGCAGATCAATGCAGTTTTCCAAACATATTCATCATCAGTTTTTTTGGTAAGATTTTAACTAACTGAACAAAAATATAAACACAACATTCAACAATTTTACTGGGGTACAGTTCATACAAGGAAATATGTCAATTGAAATACATTCATTAGGCCCTAATCTATGGATTTCACATGACAGGGGCCCACCCATCAGCCAATCAGAATACATTTTTCCCACTAAAGGGCTTTATTACAAATATAAACACTCCTCAGTTTCATCAGCTGTCCGGGTGGCTGATCTCAGATGATCCTGCAGGTGAAGAAGCCAGATGTGGAGGTCCTGGGCTTGCACGGTTACACGTGGTCTGTGGCTGTGAAGCCAGTTGGACGTTATGCCAAATTCTCGGTAGAGAAATTTACATTCAACTCTCTGGCAACAGCTCTGGTCAGCATGCCAATTACGCACTCCCTCAAAATGTAGACATCTGTGGCATTGTGTTGTGACAAAACTGCACATTTCAGAGTGGCCTTTTATTGTACCCAGCACAAGGTGCACCTGTGTAATGATCATGCTGTTTAATCAGCTTCTTGATATGCCACACCTGCCAGGTGGGATTGATTATCTTGGCAAAGGAGAAATGTTCACTAACAGAGATGTGAACAAATTTGTGCACCAAATTTGAGAGAAATAAGCTTTTTGTGCGTATGGAAACTTTCTGGGATCTTTTATTTCAGCTCATGAAACATGGGACCAACACTTTACATGTCAAGTTTACGTATTTTTTCTGTATAGTTTTAGAAGACAATTCACTAAACACATAGTCATTTCATTTGAATTGTCACATGTTTGGTAAACAACAGCTGTAGACTAACAGTGAAATGTTGACCAAAAATGGAGAACACAATACAACAATTACAATTATAGGAAGAAAAATTGTAGCACAAGGAATTAATACACGATGAGCAATGATAGCTTGGCTATATACATGGGGTGCCAATACCTAGTCAATGGTAGCTTGGCTATATCCATAGGATGCCAATACCTGGTCAATGATAGCTTGGCTATATACATGGGGTGCCAATACCTAGTCAATGATAGTTATATACAGTGCATTCGGAAAGTATTTAGACCCCTTGACTTTTTCCATATATTATTATGTTACATCCATATTCTAAAATGGATTAAATAGTTTTTCCCCCCTCATCAATCTACACACAATACCACATAATGTCAAAGCAAAAGACAGGCTTTTAGAAGTTTTTCCAAATTTATTGATAAAAAACAGAAATCAAATTTTCATAAGTATTCAGACCCTTTACTCAGTACTTTCTTGAAGCACCTTTGGCAGTGATTACAGCATCAAGTCTTCTTGGGTAAGACGCTATAAGCTTGGAACACCTGTATTTGGGGAGTTTCATCCATTCATCTCTGCAGATCCTCGCAAGCTCTGTCAGGTTGGATGGGGAGCGTTGCTGCACAGCTATTTTCTGGTCTCTCTAGAGATGTTAAATCAGGTTCAAGTCTGGGCTCTGGCTGGGCCAGGTGAACCTTCGCCCCAGTCTGAAGTCCTGAGCACTCTGGAGCAGGTTTTCATCAAGGATCTCTCTGTACTTTGCTCCGTTCATTATTCCCTCGATCCTGACTAGTCTCCCAGTCCCTGCCTCTGAAAAACATCCGCACAGCATGACACTGCCACAACCATGCTTCACCGTAGGCTTGGTGCCAGGTTTCCTCCAGATGTGACGCTTGGCATTCAGGCCAAAGAGTTCAATCTTGGTAACAACAGACCAGAGAATGTTGTTTCTCATGGTCAGAGTCCTTTAGGTGCCTCTTGGCAAACTCCAAGCGGGCTGAACTCTGGAGCTCTGTCAAAGTGATCATCGGGTTCTTGGTCACCTCCCTGACCAAGGCCCTTCTCCCCCGATTGCTCAGTTTGGCCGGGCAGACAGCTCTAGGAAGAGTCTTGGTGATTCCAAACTTCTTCCATTTAAGAATGGAGGAGGCCACTGTGTTCTTGGGGACCTTCAATGCTGCAGACATTTTTTGGTATCCTTCCCCAGATCTGTGCCTCGACACAATCCTGTCTCGGAGCTCTACGGACAATTCCTTCGACCTCATGGCTTGGTTTTTGCTCTGACATGCACTGTCAACTGTGGGATGTTATATAGACAGGTGTGTGCCTTTTCAAACCATGTCCAATCAATTGAATTTATCTCAGGTGGACTCCAATCAAGTTGCATAAACATCTCAAGGAAGATCAATGGAAACAGGATTCACCTGATCAAAATTTCGAGATTCATAGCAAAGGGTCTGGAATACTTATGTAAATAAGGTATCTGTTTTTTATTTCTAATACATTTGCAAAAATATCTAAACCTGTTTTCGCTTTGTCATTATGGGGTATTGTGTGTAGATTGATGAGGGATTTTTTAATTTAAAAAAAATCTATTTTTCTTGTTGAAAAAGTAAAGGGGTCTGAATACTTTCAGAATGCACTGTATAGACACTAACTATTTCACTTTAAACACTTTGTTATATTTATACACAAGAGAAGAAGAGGTTGCCCAGCACAAATTCATGTACAAACATGATTTTTCATTACATATTTGTAATTTAGCAGATGCTCTTATCCAGAGCGACTTATAGGACCAATTGGGGTTAATTGCCTTGCTCAAGGCCACAACGACAGATTTTCGACCTAGTTGGCTCGGGATTCAAACCTGCGACCTTTCAGTTACTGGCCCAACACTCTTAACCACTAGACTATGTGTTAAATACATAACACAATACGTGACATAAGTAGAATACAGAACACTTGAAACATTACAGGACATTTTTCATGATGGAAATTGAAATATAAAAATGTGATTTAAAAAAAAAAGAGTTTTTGGGAAAACCATTGAGGAGCTGGAGTTATTATGCAGTCTGATAGCAGTGGGTAGAGTGGCGTTTCACAGGCGGTTTGTACAGGCAGTTAGACAGGACAGTTTGTGGCTGTTTCTCAGGAGCCTGGTGGTGCAGTTACCTCTTTTTGGAGGGAGCAGGTCATTCAGTGGACGGTCAAGAGTGTGCATGTCCTTCACCAGGTGCACTGCAGCCTGTTCTCGCCTGCTCTGCAGTGACGGGAGCTGTGGTTGGACTGCTCCACCTCTGGAGATGATCCTCAAGGCCCTCCTCTGCACCCTGTCTAGTTGGGCCTGCTGCTTTTTTAACTGCATCCAACTAACAGCACTCCACTGTATTCCAGACAAGGCCTGGCCAGTGTAGTATAGACTGTGACCAGATCTTCAGTAGGACATTACTGGCAAGAAATGTCAAAAAGGCGTTTTGAGGCCTTTCTCACTGGCTGCTCCACGTGTCACCACTGAGGTTAGAGTGATGAAAACCAAGACACTTGGTTGTTGTTACCACTGGTACTTCCTGTCTTCCTAGGATTAGTGGTGCAGGTTGTGTATGGTCCACTGACCAAGGGCTAAATGTGCCAGTTGCCATCACCCTCTGCCCTCTTTCGGTGGTGTAGCTGTGGAGCCAGGCTAGTAACCTTGGACACAGTTCAATGTCAGTCAGATGTTGCAGGAACTTTGCGTGATCTACTCGATCAAAGGCTTTGGACACATCAGCAAGTAACACCCTCACCATTGTTGGGTTTATGGAGTCTGTAGCTGTCAGCCAGGAGTATGTGGCTTTCACAAGGGCGGTAGTAGTGCTGGACTTTGGGAGGTAGTCATACTGAATCGTGCACTCAGATAACACCTCCTACTGGCAGGGGACAGTTTTAACAATGTGTTTGATGACAGGGGCTAGATCTTCTGCATGCTCTTTAGTAGCCAGGCTGGAATGCCATCAGGCCCACATGCTTTACGTGCTCTGAGTCTGTTCAGAGCTTGCTTTACCTGGCCAATGCTGCACAGCTCAACCTGCCTTGTAGACATGGGCAGGGGGAAGATGGCAAGAGGTGTGGTGCTTGTCCATGCCTCAACAAAGAAGCCATTCAAAACATCAGCCACGTCGTCGTCTTCAATTCCCTTGACCTGTATTCTCCCTCCTGATGTTTTCTTTGTCCCAGTCCATTGTTAATGAAGTCCCACCATTCCTTAGGGTTTTTCTTCTTTAGGTCCTGGATTTTAGTTTTGTAGAAGATTGTCTTTGCTTCCTTGATAATCATTTGCACTGTGTTTCTGTATTTTCTCCATGTCATTGTTTCTCCCCATCTGTTGAAAATATTCTGTCTTTTCCTGATGGCAGCCTTTCTTCTTTCAGTCATCCAGGGCTGGTCCAGTATTGTTGTTTTCTTATTTCTTATTGACATGCATACATCAAGTGCAGTTTGAATGCAGGAGTTGAATGTCTCCACCTCATATATGGCAGACCAGTCAGTACTGGCCATACATCGTGCAAAGGTCTCCTTTCTGTTCTGAGTTACCAGATGTCCTTTTTTCCGCTGCACCTCTCTTCTCCCTCCTGATGTTGTGTTTGGAGAGAACAGCAGACATTTGTGATCACTGGATCGGAGAGGGGCAAGGACAGTGGGTTGTGTTGATCAGATCTAGGATGGAGTCCCCTCTGTGGTCTTGTCTTTGGCCACTTTTTTCATGTCTGGATGGGAGTTTGTCAGCATCTTGATGGGCAGGTGATTAAAGTCTCCACACAGGATGATACCCATTTGGGGAGAGGACATCCTGATCACATGGACAGTGATTATGAGATAATCCACAGTGTTCTGCTGCAGTGTTTTGTCATGTGCCCATGGTGGATGTTAGAGCACTCCACTACCAGAGATGAAACTGAGCTGGGGTGTTGTTTAGGACGGAGCTGAAGACACACAAACTCTTCTTTCTCTAGGTCAGTTATTCTTCTCTTTGCCTGCATACTGTGATTCACAAATATAGCCACGCCCCCTCCTCGCATCCCCTCTCTGGACCTGTCATTTCTGAACAGCTGATAGTCTTTGTCATCAGAACAGCCTCAATTTGTCAGGGCATGGACTCTACATGGTGTCGAAAGCGTTCCACTGGGATGCTGGCCCATGTTGACTGCAATGCTTCCCACAGTTGTGTCAAGTTGACTGGTAGTGGATTTCTACTCCGAATAGCTAGTTCCATCTCCTACAACAGATGCACAATTGGATTGAGATCTGGTGCCTCGGAAGGCCACTGCAGTAACCTGAATTCACTGTCATGTTCGTGGAACCAATCCTGGACAAGCCTTGGGGCATGGGACATAATCCTGCTGAAAAAATATATCTGCCCTCAGAAAAGCCTAACTTTGTCAGGGCATGGACTCTACACGGTGTCCAAAGCCTTCCACAGGGATGCTGGCCCATGTTGACTCCAATGCTTTCCATAGTTGTGTCAAGTTGGCTGGATGTACTTTTGGTGGTGGACCATTCTTGATATCCACGGGAAACTGTTGAAACTGCGGGAAACTGCATTGCAGTTCTTGACACACTCAAACCGGTGCGTCTGGTACCTACTACCATACCCTGTTCAAAGGCACTTAAATATTTTGTTTTGCCCATTCACCCTCTGAATGAAACACATACACAAAAAATCCTTCTTTAACCCGTCTCCTCCCCTTCATCTACACTGAAGTGGATTTAACAAGAGACATCGATAAGGGATCATAGCTTTCACCTGGTCAGTCTATGGCAGGGAAAGAAGCAGGTGATCCTAATGTTTAATACACTCAGTCTTTCTCTCTACCCCTCTCCCATGAGCTATGGACCACGACACAAGCTATGGATTCTCTCTATCCCATGAGCTATGGGCCATGACACAAGCTATGGATTCTTTGTCTTTCTCTTCCTGTCTGATCATGTTTAGATACTTAATGTTTTGTTAATGTCAGTATTGACTTGTAACTTAGGCTTCACACCTTGGGCAGAAGGTAACTGAAAGGTTGCTAGTTCGAATCCCCGAGCAGACTAGGTGAAAAAATCTGTCAATGTGCCCTTGAGCAAGGCACATAACCCTAGATCCTCTGAATTTTTTATTTTTTTTAAAGTGAATAGTTAATTTTACAATGTCATTAAATCTATTTACCTTTAGTCTTCCACTATCAGACTTTGTTAATACATACATTGAAGTATTTTCATGAGTAGCAGGTGAGGTGTACTGTACATATGATCACTAAAGAACCTGCTCTTACCCTGAGAAACAGATTTCCCAATCTTCTCCTCCTCTTCTTCATCTTTAATGTTGACATTCAGCTCCAGTGTTTGACTGCAGTCTTCCAGCTTCACTGATGCCATCTCTGGATATTGCGATGCAAACTGGGCTCCACTGTCACAATCAGGACCCAGTGACTGTAGGTTTGGACTCAGTGTGGAAGGAGAGAGGCAGGCTGGGTTTGTACTCACTGTTAATTTGTAAACTCTGGACAGATTTGAACAATTGCTGCCTAAAATGCTGTGGTGCTTACTAACACAACAGGAAATATTGTGTTAGATGTGGGCCATCACATGAATTCTCAGCTCTTTCACTCTGAATATTCATATCAATGACTCACCCTCAAATGGACCATCAATACCGGAGTTCTACAATACTATTTACATAATCAATGGTACATTACAACAGCCTGAACCTCAATATAGTCCTGGGCATATATTGAACTCTAACAATGGGGGATGGAAAGGGTCTGTTGAAATGAATACTGTAGTGGTGTGAGAAAGGTAACACAAGCTTCCTCTCTAATTCCACTCCCCAATAGTAAGTGGAAACACTTAAAAATGGAAAAAAAATACAAATAATATATTTGTTGTTTTATTTAATTGTTACCTAAGAAGAAAACCTGTCTAAGTCCTTTATACTGAAAAAATCTATTAATATTCATTATAGAACATAATGGGGAATAGGAAATTGGATTGTCCCAATGGTGATGTGTTGAGGTGTAGTGACATGTTTTGACTAGATAAATAATATAGAAGAGAAATTGGATAGTTCAAATGTTTCTAGTCAAAAAAAAGTATTTGGTTGCTGTGTTCAAAAGGCATATTTTGTATTTATATTGCATTTTTGAATTTAACTTTAATATGAAACATTTCCCCAGTGATAAAACACAGTGCTAAAGGTTTTAAAACAGAAGCTGCATGTAGATTACGTCACCATAATTAAGCACTGGGAGAAGCGTTGCTTGAACAATCTTCCTTCTACTTTCCAAAGTGAAGCAGGATTTATTTCTATACCTAGTTTTTTTGGCAACTGAGCAAATTGTAGGACTTATGAGCGGAAACTTGAAGGCTCACAGACTTTTGCGCAACTTCCCGCGCGCGTTTCCAGTGAACACTGAGGCTGTACTCTTACAGTTTTAGATAGCTTTTTATTTCTATGATATAGCCTACAGTAGCCTATATGTGGTGTTCAATGCAGGCCTACATTGCAGGATACTTTAAAACACGTTTTTACATTATGAAGGGCTTGACATGAATTCTTGATTTTTTTTACTTGGTTTGTAACACCATGTGCCAAATAGGTGACTGTAAATTGTATTGTGTTGTATGATGCAAGAAACCACTTTACAAAATAATATTAATTATTATTACCATACAGAGAATTAGACAATGTAGGCTACCCCTCTGCTTATTGGCTTATTTGCATATTCAAGCCTGTCTCAAAATACAACACTGCCTCTTTAATTAAGACATATTTTATCTGACTGGCTTTTCAAAGACAGCTTGAAATGTAGCCTACACGTTTTGTTCTCTTGTAGGAAGCAGTAATTCCCCATTGCTGACCTATACTTATGTATAACTGGGCTAATAACTCGCTAACTAGCAAAGAAGATCAACAATTGTGGTCCTCTGTAGCTCAGCTGGTAGAGCACGGCGCTTGTAACGCCAAGGTAGTGGGTTCGATCCCCGGGACCACCCATACACAAAAATGTATGCACGCATGACTGTAAGTCGCTTTGGATAAAAGCGTCTGCTAAATGGCAAATTATATTATTATTATAACAAATGTGCAGAGGCGCGGCTCTGCGGTCTGATCTGAACTGCGCATTCACTCGCGGGTGATTGAAAGACCGCTCGTGGGCTACTCCCGCCAATATAATTCTACTCGGTTCGGACTGGCTCTGCCTACAACAACATCACAGACTCAATCTTGCAAAGTTATATATGTTTTGGTTTGTTGCATTGAAAAGGGGCTGATATAATATCGATTCGATTACAGAAAAAACGTTGATCTATATAGTGCAAAATAATGGGGCGAACTCAGTTAAATTCAATCTCTTGCGTCTCTGCGCGGCATGGCATTTCTTCTTCTCTGCAGTCCTGGAGGAAGTGCGCGGCTGCGCAGTTTAGAGGGAACATTGCCTGCAGCACACCTTTCATATTATTGATGAATCTAGATTTGAAAACGTCATTAAGCAAGCACACATTATGTCCGTTAGATAGTTATTGAGCCAATTGCAAGATGTCTGATCTAGGCTTATTTCAGACAACCTTATTAAAAGTAAGAAATTATTAACCGTATCAAATGGCTTCGACAGGTCAATAAATAAAGCAGCGCAATGATTTGATGGTTTAAACCACAGGTGTCAAACTCATTCCACGGAGGACCGAGTGGCTGCGGGTTTTCGCTCCTCCCTTGTACTTGATTAATCAATTAAGGTCACTAATTCGTAAGGAACTCCCAAACCTGGTTGTCTAGGTTTTAATTGAAAAGGAAAAAACAAAAACCTGCAGATACAAGGCCCTCCATGGAATGAGTTTGACACCCACTCTAAACAATATAGCACCTCATCTAGTGAAAAATAAAAAATAAAATATGTCCAGGTCTAAAACCAGATTGGAAGAAATGAAAACCACACTCTGTGGGATATTCTTTCAGTTTTAATGTCTTCTTTTTTAGCAGCAGAGGTCAAAACAAATGGAGGCGGCCTTCCTCAGTGTTTGGAGAACAACAGACATCCACCATATTAATAGATGATGTCATATTGTTGTACTGATTATTTATTTCTTTACAATCAATCATTATTTACATTCATTATTTACAATCATTTACATGCATCACAATCATCATTCACAATCATTATTTACAATCATTATTTACAATCATTATTTACAATCATTATTCAAAATCATTATTTACATTGATTATTCACAATCATTATTCATTATTTTCTACAAGATAAAGATAATAAACAAAGAAAAGCCTGAAACCTAACAGGAGTTCATCATTAAGGCCTCTAGGACTCTCTGTTGATCACAGGAAGAAACCTAACAGGAGTTCATCATTAAGGCCTCTAGGACTCTGTTGATCACAGGAAGAAACCTAACAGGAGTTCATCATTAAGGCCTCTAGGACTCTCTGTTGATCACAGGAAGAAACCTAACAGGAGTTCATCATTAAGGCCTCTAGGACTCTGTTGATCACAGGAAGAAACCTAACAGGAGTTCATCATTAAGACCTCTAGGACTCTCTGTTGATCACAGGAAGCAACCTAACAGGAGTTCATCATTAAGGCCTCTAGGACTCTCTGTTGATCACAGGAAGAAACCTAACAGGAGTTCATCATTAAGGCCTCTAGGACTCTCTGTTGATCACAGGAAGAAACCTAACAGGAGTTCATCATTAAGGCCTCTAGGACTCTGTTTATCACAGGAAGAAACCTAACAGGAGTTCATCATTAAGGCCTCTAGGACTCTCTGTTGATCACAGGAAGAAACCTAACAGGAGTTCATCATTAAGGCCTCTAGGACTCTCTGTTGATCACAGGAAGAAACCTAACAGGAGTTCATCATTAAGGCCTCTAGGACTCTCTGTTGATCACAGGAAGCAACCTAACAGGAGTTCATCATTAAGGCCTCTAGAACTCTCTGTTGCTCACAGGAAGAAACCTAACAGGAGTTCATCATTAAGGCCTCTAGGACTCTCTGTTGATCACAGGAAGAAACCTAACAGGAGTTCATCATTAAGGCCTCTAGGACTCTGTTGATCACAGGAAGAAACCTAACAGGAGTTCATCATTAAGGCCTCTAGGACTCTCTGTTGATCACAGGAAGAAACCTAACAGGAGTTCATCATTAAGGCCTCTAGGACTCTCTGTTGATCACAGGAAGAAACCTAACAGGAGTTCATCATTAAGGCCTCTAGGACTCTCTGTTGATCACAGGAAGAAACCTAACAGGAGTTCATCATTAAGGCCTCTAGGACTCTGTTGACCACAGGAAGAAACCTAACAGGAGTTCATCATTAAGGCCTCTAGGACTCTCTGTTGATCACAGGAAGCAACCTAACAGGAGTTCATCATTAAGGCCTCTAGGACTCTCTGTTGATCACAGGAAGAAACCTAACAGGAGTTCATCATTAAGGCCTCTAGGACTCTCTGTTGATCACAGGAAGAAACCTAACAGGAGTTCATCATTAAGGCCTCTAGGACTCTGTTTATCACAGGAAGAAACCTAACAGGAGTTCATCATTAAGGCCTCTAGGACTCTCTGTTGATCACAGGAAGAAACCTAACAGGAGTTCATCATTCAGGCCTCTAGGACTCTGTTGATCACAGGAAGAAACCTAACAGGAGTTCATCATTAAGGCCTCTAGGACTCTGTTGATCACAGGAAGAAACCTAACAGGAGTTCATCATTAAGGCCTCTGGGACTCTCTGTTGCTCACAGGAAGAAACCTAACAGGAGTTCATCATTAAGGCCTCTAGGACTCTCTGTTGATCACAGGAAGAAACCTAACAGGAGTTCATCATTAAGGCCTCTAGGACTCTGTTGATCACAGGAAGAAACCTAACAGGAGTTCATCATTAAGGCCTCTAGGACTCTCTGTTGATCACAGGAAGAAACCTAACAGGAGTTCATCATTAAGGCCTCTAGGACTCTCTGTTGATCACAGGAAGAAACCTAACAGGAGTTCATCATTAAGGCCTCTAGAACTCTCTGTTGCTCACAGGAAGAAACCTAACAGGAGTTCATCATTAAGGCCTCAAGGACTCTCTGTTGATCACAGGAAGAAACCTAACAGGAGTTCATCATTAAGGCCTCTAGGACTCTGTTGATCACAGGAAGAAACCTAACAGGAGTTCATCATTAAGGCCTCTAGGACTCTCTGTTGATCACAGGAAGAAACCTAACAGGAGTTCATCATTAAGGCCTCTAGGACTCTCTGTTGATCACAGGAAGAAACCTAACAGGAGTTCATCATTAAGGCCTCTAGGACTCTCTGTTGATCACAGGAAGAAACCTAACAGGAGTTCATCATTAAGGCCTCTAGGACTCTCTGTTGATCACAGGAAGAAACCTAACAGGAGTTCATCATTAAGGCCTCTAGGACTCTCTGTTGATCACAGGAAGAAACCTAACAGGAGTTCATCATTAAGGCCTCTAGGACTCTGTTTATCACAGGAAGAAACCTAACAGGAGTTCATCATTAAGGCCTCTAGGACTCTCTGTTGATCACAGGAAGAAACCTAACAGGAGTTCATCATTAAGGCCTCTAGGACTCTCTGTTGATCACAGGAAGCAACCTAACAGGAGTTCATCATTAAGGCCTCTTGGACTCTCTGTTGATCACAGGAAGAAACCTAACAGGAGTTCATCATTAAGGCCTCTAGGACTCTCTGTTGATCACAGGAAGAAACCTAACAGGAGTTCATCATTAAGGCCTCTAGGACTCTGTTGATCACAGGAAGAAACCTAACAGGAGTTCATCATTAAGGCCTCTAGGACTCTCTGTTGATCACAGGAAGAAACCTAACAGGAGTTCATCATTAAGGCCTCTAGGACTCTGTTGATCACAGGAAGAAACCTAACAGGAGTTCATCATTAAGACCTCTAGGACTCTCTGTTGATCACAGGAAGCAACCTAACAGGAGTTCATCATTAAGGCCTCTAGGACTCTCTGTTGATCACAGGAAGAAACCTAACAGGAGTTCATCATTAAGGCCTCTAGGACTCTCTGTTGATCACAGGAAGAAACCTAACAGGAGTTCATCATTAAGGCCTCTAGGACTCTGTTTATCACAGGAAGAAACCTAACAGGAGTTCATCATTAAGGCCTCTAGGACTCTCTGTTGATCACAGGAAGAAACCTAACAGGAGTTCATCATTAAGGCCTCTAGGACTCTCTGTTGATCACAGGAAGAAACCTAACAGGAGTTCATCATTAAGGCCTCTAGGACTCTCTGTTGATCACAGGAAGCAACCTAACAGGAGTTCATCATTAAGGCCTCTAGAACTCTCTGTTGCTCACAGGAAGAAACCTAACAGGAGTTCATCATTAAGGCCTCTAGGACTCTCTGTTGATCACAGGAAGAAACCTAACAGGAGTTCATCATTAAGGCCTCTAGGACTCTGTTGATCACAGGAAGAAACCTAACAGGAGTTCATCATTAAGGCCTCTAGGACTCTCTGTTGATCACAGGAAGAAACCTAACAGGAGTTCATCATTAAGGCCTCTAGGACTCTCTGTTGATCACAGGAAGAAACCTAACAGGAGTTCATCATTAAGGCCTCTAGGACTCTCTGTTGATCACAGGAAGAAACCTAACAGGAGTTCATCATTAAGGCCTCTAGGACTCTGTTGACCACAGGAAGAAACCTAACAGGAGTTCATCATTAAGGCCTCTAGGACTCTCTGTTGATCACAGGAAGCAACCTAACAGGAGTTCATCATTAAGGCCTCTAGGACTCTCTGTTGATCACAGGAAGAAACCTAACAGGAGTTCATCATTAAGGCCTCTAGGACTCTCTGTTGATCACAGGAAGAAACCTAACAGGAGTTCATCATTAAGGCCTCTAGGACTCTGTTTATCACAGGAAGAAACCTAACAGGAGTTCATCATTAAGGCCTCTAGGACTCTCTGTTGATCACAGGAAGAAACCTAACAGGAGTTCATCATTAAGGCCTCTAGGACTCTGTTGATCACAGGAAGAAACCTAACAGGAGTTCATCATTAAGGCCTCTAGGACTCTGTTGATCACAGGAAGAAACCTAACAGGAGTTCATCATTAAGGCCTCTGGGACTCTCTGTTGCTCACAGGAAGAAACCTAACAGGAGTTCATCATTAAGGCCTCTAGGACTCTCTGTTGATCACAGGAAGAAACCTAACAGGAGTTCATCATTAAGGCCTCTAGGACTCTGTTGATCACAGGAAGAAACCTAACAGGAGTTCATCATTAAGGCCTCTAGGACTCTCTGTTGATCACAGGAAGAAACCTAACAGGAGTTCATCATTAAGGCCTCTAGGACTCTCTGTTGATCACAGGAAGAAACCTAACAGGAGTTCATCATTAAGGCCTCTAGAACTCTCTGTTGCTCACAGGAAGAAACCTAACAGGAGTTCATCATTAAGGCCTCAAGGACTCTCTGTTGATCACAGGAAGAAACCTAACAGGAGTTCATCATTAAGGCCTCTAGGACTCTGTTGATCACAGGAAGAAACCTAACAGGAGTTCATCATTAAGGCCTCTAGGACTCTCTGTTGATCACAGGAAGAAACCTAACAGGAGTTCATCATTAAGGCCTCTAGGACTCTCTGTTGATCACAGGAAGAAACCTAACAGGAGTTCATCATTAAGGCCTCTAGGACTCTCTGTTGATCACAGGAAGAAACCTAACAGGAGTTCATCATTAAGGCCTCTAGGACTCTCTGTTGATCACAGGAAGAAACCTAACAGGAGTTCATCATTAAGGCCTCTAGGACTCTCTGTTGATCACAGGAAGAAACCTAACAGGAGTTCATCATTAAGGCCTCTAGGACTCTGTTTATCACAGGAAGAAACCTAACAGGAGTTCATCATTAAGGCCTCTAGGACTCTCTGTTGATCACAGGAAGAAACCTAACAGGAGTTCATCATTAAGGCCTCTAGGACTCTCTGTTGATCACAGGAAGCAACCTAACAGGAGTTCATCATTAAGGCCTCTTGGACTCTCTGTTGATCACAGGAAGAAACCTAACAGGAGTTCATCATTAAGGCCTCTAGGACTCTCTGTTGATCACAGGAAGAAACCTAACAGGAGTTCATCATTAAGGCCTCTAGGACTCTGTTTATCACAGGAAGAAACCTAACAGGAGTTCATCATTAAGGCCTCTAGGACTCTCTGTTGATCACAGGAAGAAACCTAACAGGAGTTCATCATTAAGGCCTCTAGGACTCTGTTGATCACAGGAAGAAACCTAACAGGAGTTCATCATTAAGGCCTCTAGGACTCTGTTGATCACAGGAAGAAACCTAACAGGAGTTCATCATTAAGGCCTCTGGGACTCTCTGTTGCTCACAGGAAGAAACCTAACAGGAGTTCATCATTAAGGCCTCTAGGACTCTCTGTTGATCACAGGAAGAAACCTAACAGGAGTTCATCATTAAGGCCTCTAGGACTCTGTTGATCACAGGAAGAAACCTAACAGGAGTTCATCATTAAGGCCTCTAGGACTCTCTGTTGATCACAGGAAGAAACCTAACAGGAGTTCATCATTAAGGCCTCTAGGACTCTCTGTTGATCACAGGAAGAAACCTAACAGGAGTTCATCATTAAGGCCTCTAGAACTCTCTGTTGCTCACAGGAAGAAACCTAACAGGAGTTCATCATTAAGGCCTCAAGGACTCTCTGTTGATCACAGGAAGAAACCTAACAGGAGTTCATCATTAAGGCCTCTAGGACTCTCTGTTGATCACAGGAAGAAACCTAACAGGAGTTCATCATTAAGGCCTCTAGGACTCTCTGTTGATCACAGGAAGAAACCTAACAGGAGTTCATCATTAAGGCCTCTAGGACTCTCTGTTGATCACAGGAAGAAACCTAACAGGAGTTCATCATTAAGACCTCTAGGACTCTCTGTTGATCACAGGAAGAAACCTAACAGGAGTTCATCATTAAGGCCTCTAGGACTCTCTGTTGATCACAGGAAGAAACCTAACAGGAGTTCATCATTAAGGCCTATAGGACTCTCTGTTGATCACAGGAAGAAACCTAACAGGAGTTCATCATTAAGGCCTCTAGGACTCTGTTGATCACAGGAAGAAACCTAACAGGAGTTCATCATTAAGGCCTCTAGGACTCTCTGTTGATCACAGGAAGAAACCTAACAGGAGTTCATCATTAAGGCCTCTAGGACTCTCTGTTGATCACAGGAAGCAACCTAACAGGAGTTCATCATTAAGGCCTCTAGGACTCTCTGTTGATCACAGGAAGAAACCTAACAGGAGTTCATCATTAAGGCCTCTAGGACTCTCTGTTGATCACAGGAAGAAACCTAACAGGAGTTCATCATTAAGGCCTCTAGGAGTCTGTTTATCACAGGAAGAAACCTAACAGGAGTTCATCATTAAGGCCTCTAGGACTCTCTGTTGATCACAGGAAGAAACCTAACAGGAGTTCATCATTAAGGCCTCTAGGACTCTGTTGATCACAGGAAGAAACCTAACAGGAGTTCATCATTAAGGCCTCTAGGACTCTGTTGATCACAGGAAGAAACCTAACAGGAGTTCATCATTAAGGCCTCTGGGACTCTCTGTTGCTCACAGGAAGAAACCTAACAGGAGTTCATCATTAAGGCCTCTAGGACTCTCTGTTGATCACAGGAAGAAACCTAACAGGAGTTCATCATTAAGGCCTCTAGGACTCTGTTGATCACAGGAAGAAACCTAACAGGAGTTCATCATTAAGGCCTCTAGGACTCTCTGTTGATCACAGGAAGAAACCTAACAGGAGTTCATCATTAAGGCCTCTAGGACTCTCTGTTGATCACAGGAAGAAACCTAACAGGAGTTCATCATTAAGGCCTCTAGAACTCTCTGTTGCTCACAGGAAGAAACCTAACAGGAGTTCATCATTAAGGCCTCAAGGACTCTCTGTTGATCACAGGAAGAAACCTAACAGGAGTTCATCATTAAGGCCTCTAGGACTCTCTGTTGATCACAGGAAGAAACCTAACAGGAGTTCATCATTAAGGCCTCTAGGACTCTCTGTTGATCACAGGAAGAAACCTAACAGGAGTTCATCATTAAGGCCTCTAGGACTCTCTGTTGATCACAGGAAGAAACCTAACAGGAGTTCATCATTAAGGCCTCTAGGACTCTCTGTTGATCACAGGAAGAAACCTAACAGGAGTTCATCATTAAGGCCTATAGGACTCTCTGTTGATCACAGGAAGAAACCTAACAGGAGTTCATCATTAAGGCCTCTAGGACTCTGTTGATCACAGGAAGAAACCTAACAGGAGTTCATCATTAAGGCCTCTAGGACTCTCTGTTGATCACAGGAAGAAACCTAACAGGAGTTCATCATTAAGGCCTCTAGGACTCTGTTTATCACAGGAAGAAACCTAACAGGAGTTCATCATTAAGGCCTCTAGGACTCTCTGTTGATCACAGGAAGAAACCTAACAGGAGTTCATCATTAAGGCCTCTAGGACTCTGTTGATCACAGGAAGAAACCTAACAGGAGTTCATCATTAAGGCCTCTAGGACTCTGTTGATCACAGGAAGAAACCTAACAGGAGTTCATCATTAAGGCCTCTGGGACTCTCTGTTGCTCACAGGAAGAAACCTAACAGGAGTTCATCATTAAGGCCTCTAGGACTCTCTGTTGATCACAGGAAGAAACCTAACAGGAGTTCATCATTAAGGCCTCTAGGACTCTGTTGATCACAGGAAGAAACCTAACAGGAGTTCATCATTAAGGCCTCTAGGACTCTCTGTTGATCACAGGAAGAAACCTAACAGGAGTTCATCATTAAGGCCTCTAGGACTCTCTGTTGATCACAGGAAGAAACCTAACAGGAGTTCATCATTAAGGCCTCTAGAACTCTCTGTTGCTCACAGGAAGAAACCTAACAGGAGTTCATCATTAAGGCCTCAAGGACTCTCTGTTGATCACAGGAAGAAACCTAACAGGAGTTCATCATTAAGGCCTCTAGGACTCTCTGTTGATCACAGGAAGAAACCTAACAGGAGTTCATCATTAAGGCCTCTAGGACTCTCTGTTGATCACAGGAAGAAACCTAACAGGAGTTCATCATTAAGGCCTCTAGGACTCTCTGTTGATCACAGGAAGAAACCTAACAGGAGTTCATCATTAAGGCCTCTAGGACTCTCTGTTGATCACAGGAAGAAACCTAACAGGAGTTCATCATTAAGGCCTATAGGACTCTCTGTTGATCACAGGAAGAAACCTAACAGGAGTTCATCATTAAGGCCTCTAGGACTCTGTTGATCACAGGAAGAAACCTAACAGGAGTTCATCATTAAGGCCTCTAGGACTCTCTGTTGATCACAGGAAGAAACCTAACAGGAGTTCATCATTAAGGCCTCTAGGACTCTGTTTATCACAGGAAGAAACCTAACAGGAGTTCATCATTAAGGCCTCTAGGACTCTCTGTTGATCACAGGAAGAAACCTAACAGGAGTTCATCATTAAGGCCTCTAGGACTCTGTTGATCACAGGAAGAAACCTAACAGGAGTTCATCATTAAGGCCTCTAGGACTCTGTTGATCACAGGAAGAAACCTAACAGGAGTTCATCATTAAGGCCTCTGGGACTCTCTGTTGCTCACAGGAAGAAACCTAACAGGAGTTCATCATTAAGGCCTCTAGGACTCTCTGTTGATCACAGGAAGAAACCTAACAGGAGTTCATCATTAAGGCCTCTAGGACTCTGTTGATCACAGGAAGAAACCTAACAGGAGTTCATCATTAAGGCCTCTAGGACTCTCTGTTGATCACAGGAAGAAACCTAACAGGAGTTCATCATTAAGGCCTCTAGGACTCTCTGTTGATCACAGGAAGAAACCTAACAGGAGTTCATCATTAAGGCCTCTAGAACTCTCTGTTGCTCACAGGAAGAAACCTAACAGGAGTTCATCATTAAGGCCTCAAGGACTCTCTGTTGATCACAGGAAGAAACCTAACAGGAGTTCATCATTAAGGCCTCTAGGACTCTCTGTTGATCACAGGAAGAAACCTAACAGGAGTTCATCATTAAGGCCTCTAGGACTCTCTGTTGATCACAGGAAGAAACCTAACAGGAGTTCATCATTAAGGCCTCTAGGACTCTCTGTTGATCACAGGAAGAAACCTAACAGGAGTTCATCATTAAGGCCTCTAGGACTCTCTGTTGATCACAGGAAGAAACCTAACAGGAGTTCATCATTAAGGCCTCTAGGACTCTCTGTTGATCACAGGAAGAAACCTAACAGGAGTTCATCATTAAGGCCTATAGGACTCTCTGTTGATCACAGGAAGAAACCTAACAGGAGTTCATCATTAAGGCCTCTAGGACTCTGTTGATCACAGGAAGAAACCTAACAGGAGTTCATCATTAAGGCCTCTAGGACTCTCTGTTGATCACAGGAAGAAACCTAACAGGAGTTCATCATTAAGGCCTCTAGGACTCTCTGTTTGTAGCCTCGTAGGAACCATCCTGATCTCACTGATACATTTAACTTAACAGAATGTAAGCTCAAGAGATCAGGACAGCTCGTACGAGGCTACTCTGTTTCTAAGTCATGGATATAATATGTCTCTCTCTGTTTGTAAGTCATGGATATAATATGTCTCTCTCTGTTTGTAAGTCATGGATATAATATGTCTCTCTCTGTTTGTAAGTCATGGATATAATATGTTTCTCTCTGTTTGTAAGTCATGGATATAATATGTCTCTCTCTGTTTGTAAGTCATGGATATAATATGTCTCTCTCTGTTTGTAAGTCATGGATATAATATGTCTCTCTCTGTTTGTAAGTCATGGATATAATATGTCTCTCTCTGTTTGTAAGTCATGGATATAATATGTCTCTCTCTGTTTGTAAGTCATGGATATAATATGTCTCTCTGTTTGTAAGTCATGGATATAATATGTCTCTCTCTGTGTGTAAGTCATGGATATAATATGTCTCTCTCTGTGTGTAAGTCATGGATATAATATGTCTCTCTCTGTTTGTAAGTCATGGATATAATATGTCTCTCTCTGTTTGTAAGTCATGGATATAATATGTCTCTCTGTTTGTAAGTCATGGATATAATATGTCTCTCTCTGTTTGTAAGTCATGGATATAATATGTCTCTCTGTTTGTAAGTTATGGATATAATATGTCTCTCTCTGTTTGTAAGTCATGGATATAATTTGTCTCTCTCTGTAACAACAATTATTCTCTATCACCTCCTCTCTTAAGTGGCTGTACAACTTCTAAGCCCTTATAATAGTAATAATAAGTTATTTAATAGACGCTTTTATCCAAAGCGACTTACAGTCATGCGTGGATAATTTTTTTTGTATCCCTTGAACCTCAAGTTGGCACACATCATAACCGACCACATTAAAGCTTCTGGCACCAGTTCTGATGTTGCTCTTTCAACTTTCAATTTTCTCTTAGACTTTCCAACACAATAATAGCCACATCAGAAAATATACCACACGTTTTGTTTTACAGGAAATTCTACCCACGACATACATTTTAGTCATTTAGCAGACGCTCTTATCCAGAGCGACTTATAGTTAGTGAGTGCATACATTATTATATATATATATTTTTTTCATACTGGCCCCTCGTGGGAATCGAACCCACAACCCTGGCGTTGCAAACGCCATGCTCTACCAACTGAGCTACATTCCCTCCCCTACCCTGGACAATGGGCCAATTGTGCGCCGCCCAATGGGTCTCCCGGTCGCGGCCGGCTACAACAGGGCCTGGATTCGAACCAGGATCTCTAGTGGCACAGCTTAGACCACTGGCACAGCTTAGACCACAGCTTAGCCTTAGACCACTGGCACAGCTTAGACCACAGCTTAGCCTTAGACCACTGCGCCACTCGGGAGGTTTCCAGTATGAGGGTAAAGAAATTAATCCCCCTTGGTCATCACATTACAGTTCTCACAATGATTTGAGGGGAGGGTGGATAGGAAATGCTGAGGGGGAACATATTCATCTGCTCTTACTAGGCTGTCCTTTAGGTTTCTAGCATGTTTAAAAGAGAATTGAGAGATATTCTGAAAAGCCTGGCCCACAGAGGGATCCCAGTCCTAAATAGAAGTCAGAGATCAAACTCCTGGTTCTCCCCTGTTCCTTCCACACGCCCTCTCATTGTACTGTATGTATGAACACATTTTGATCAATGGCTGCCTAAAATGCTGTGGTGCTTACAAACACAATAGGAAAGGTTGTGGTAGACGTGGGCCATCACAGGTGAGTTCACAGCTCTTTTACTCTGACATTCATATCAATGACTCACCCTCAGATGGACCATCAATGCCAGAGTTCTACAAGACTGTTTACATAATCAACTGGGCATTTCAACAGTCTGTCCCTCAATATAGTCCTGGGCATATATTGTTTATTTACATTTACATTTTAGTCATTTAGCAGACGCTCTTATCCAGAGCGACTTACAGTTAGTGAATACATATTTTTTTTATACTGGCCCCCCGTGGGAATCGAACCCACAACCCTGGCATTGCAAACGCCATGCTCTATCAACTGAGTTACATCCCTGCCGGCCATTCCCTCCCCTACCCTGGACAACGCTGGGCCAATTGTGCGTC
>NW_028159721.1:37500-38514 GCF_964263955.1 Coregonus lavaretus | reverse complement strand
TCTTTTATACTGATAACAAGTTCAAACAGGTGCCATTAATACAGGTAACGAGTGGAGGACAGAGGAGCCTCTTAAAGAAGAAGTTACAGGTCTGTGAGAGCCAGAAATCTTGCTTGTTTGTAGGTGACCAAATACTTATTTTCCACCATAATTTGCAAATAAATTAATTAAAAATCCTACAATGTGATTTTCTGAAAAAAAAATTCTCAATTTGTCTGTCATAGTTGACGTGTACCTATGATGAAAATTACAGGCCTCTCTCATCTTTTTAAGTGGGAGAACTTGCACAATTGGTGGCTGACTAAATACTTTTTTTCCCCACTGTAGGTTATTGGTTGAGAGCTTTTGTGAAAGAGCACAGTTAGAAAAATATGGCATATGGCAAACCAGATGGACATCATGAAAATGATCGGACGTTCAGGAGTAAAAACGAACAAAATATAATTATTGTAGAATTTGACTGTGTCCATAAAATGTATATAGTATGTATGGGCTGGAAGTAGAGGCCTAAGCATTGTTGTTCACTAGTTTACTCCAATAGGGGAAGGGGTGGTGGGGTTGGAAAGTAATGAAGGGAAATATAATTTTAAAAAGGATGTGTGTGTGTGTATGGATGTACAGTGAGGGAAAAAAGTATTTGATCCCCTGCTAATTTTGTAAGTTTGCCCACTGACAAAGAAATGATCAGTCTATAATTTTAATGGTAGGTTTATTTGAACAGTGAGAGACAGAATAACAACAAAAAAATCCAGAAAAACGCATGTCAAAAATGTTATAAATTGATTTGCATTTTAATGAGGGAAATAAGTATTTGACCCCCTCTCAATCAGAAAGATTTCTGGATCCCAGGTGTCTTTTATACAGGTAACGATCTGAGATTAGGAGCACACTCTTAAAGGGAGTGCTCCTAATCTCAGTTTGTTACCTGTATAAAAGACACCTGTCCACAGAAGCAATCAATCAATCAGATTCCAAACTCTCCACCATGGCCAAGACCAAAGAGCTCTCCAAGGA
>NW_028159721.1:0-32500 GCF_964263955.1 Coregonus lavaretus | reverse complement strand
TCACCACATACACTTATAAACTATCTCTCGCACATACACGCACACACACACACAGCAGAGTTTCTAACCCAGGGGAACCAGACTGCAGTAAAGAGAGGGAGAGCGGGAGAGAGAGCGTGAGAGAAAGAAAGAGAGATCACTGTTCAGTGAATAATGATGTAAAACATCACCACATCTGACCACCAGGGGGGTCTTTTACCTTTTTCACAGTGATTCCCCAACCTCTCCTCCAGAACCTCCAGTGATTCCCCAACCTCTCCTCCAGAACCTCCAGTGATTCCCAAACCTCTCCTCCAGAACCTCCAGTGATTCCCAAACCTATCCTCCAGAACCTCCAGTGATTCCCAAACCTCCTCCAGAACCTCCAGTGATTCCCCAACCTCTCCTCCAGAACCTCCAGTGATTCCCAAACCTCCACCAGTACTCCCCATGATTCTCAAACTAATGAGGGCATTGATGATTAGGTGACCATTAACACAGCTGATTGAACTAATGAGATGATTAGGTGACCATTAACACAGCTGATTGAACTAATGAGATGATTAGGTGACCATTAACACAGCTGATTGAACTAATGAGATGATTAGGTGACCATTAACACAGCTGATTGAACTAATGACATGATTAGGTGACCATTAACACAGCTGATTTAACTACTGAGATGATTAGGTGACCATTAACACAGCTGATTGAACTAATGAGATGATTAGGTGACCATTAACACAGCTGATTGAACTAATGAGATGATTAGGTGACCATTAACACAGCTGATTGAACTAATGAGATGATTTAGGTGACCATTAACACAGCTGATTGAACTAATGAGATGATTTAGGTGACCATTAACACAGCTGATTGAACTACTGAGATGATTAGGTGATGATTTAGGTGACCATTAACACAGCTGATTGAACTAATGAGATGATTAGGTGATGATTTAGGTGACCATTAACACAGCTGATTGAACTACTGAGATGATTAGGTGATGATTTAGGTGACCATTAACACAGCTGATTGAACTACTGAGATGATTAGGTGATGATTTAGGTGACCATTAACACAGCTGATTGAACTACTGAGATGATTAGGTGATGATTTAGGTGACCATTAACACAGCTGATTGAACTAATGAGATGATTAGGTGATGATTCAGGTGACCATTAACACAGCTGTGCTAGTTCTGGAACACATCCAATAAGTGTACTGGCTGGGATACTCGATAAGACTATATGGACAGGTTGGGACCTGATCCTAGATCAGCACACCTACTCTGAGATGCTGTGGATACCGTCCCTGGTCCCCCCCCCCCCCTCCATGTGATGTTATTCATTGCGATTCAAAAGACAAAACTGATCCCAGGTCAGCACGTAGGGCCCCTGACCTTGTGACTGTAACAGTAGCTCTGCTGATGGCGTGTTTCTGCCTGCCGTTCTGTTCCCCCTCTGATTCAGAGAAGGTCACAGCACTGCTCATTACTCTGTGTGTGTCTGGTCTTAGTCTGCTGGTGAGGGCTACAGCAGTAAACTATGGTGTTGTCTGGCCCTCATATGAAACTATAGAGCTTTGGGAACAGAGAGGTTGTTGTCTGTCCCTCATGTGAAACTATAGAGCTATGGGAACAGAGAGGTTGTTGTCTGGCCCTCATATGAAACTATAGAGCTTTGGGAACAGAGAGGTTGTTGTCTGTCCCTCATGTGAAACTATAGAGCTTTGGGAACAGAGAGGTTGTTGTCTGGCCCTCATATGAAACTATAGAGCTTTGGGAACAGAGAGGTTGTTGTCTGTCCCTCATGTGAAACTATAGAGCTTTGGGAACAGAGAGGTTGTTGTCTGTCCCTCATGTGAAACTATAGAGCTTTGGGAACAGAGAGGTTGTTGTCTGTCCCTCATGTGAAACTATAGAGCTATGGGAACAGAGAGGTTGTTGTCTGTCCCTCATGTGAAACTATAGAGCTTTGGGAACAGAGAGGTTGTTGTCTGTCCCTCATGTGAAACTATAGAGCTTTGGGAACAGAGAGGTTGTTGTCTGTCCTTCATGTGAAACTATAGAGCTTTGGGAACAGAGAGGTTGTTGTCTGTCCCTCATGTGAAACTATAGAGCTTTGGGAACAGAGAGGTTGTTGTCTGTCCCTCATATGAAACTATAGAGCTTTGGGAACAGAGAGGTTGTTGTCTGTCCCTCATGTGAAACTATAGAGCTTTGGGAACAGAGAGGTTGTTGTCTGTCCCTCATGTGAAACTATAGAGCTTTGGGAACAGAGAGGTTGTTGTCTGTCCCTCATGTGAAACTATAGAGCTTTGGGAACAGAGAGGTTGTTGTCTGTCCCTCATGTGAAACTATAGAGCTTTGGGAACAGAGAGGTTGTTGTCTGTCCCTCATGTGAAACTATAGAGCTTTGGGAACAGAGAGGTTGTTGTCTGTCCCTCATGTGAAACTATAGAGCTTTGGGAACAGAGAGGTTGTTGTCTGTCCCTCATGTGAAACTATAGAGCTTTGGGAACAGAGAGGTTGGACTGGTCTGAAGTCAGCACAGCCGATCTGCCAACTTCTGTCTGTAGCGTCCGAACAAACTCTCACGAACATGTACATGTCGGTTGTTTTGCTCTGGGACGCCCACAGGCCTCACAGAACAAACTTCCTTTAGATTTTTTTTGGGGGGACTATCTGTTGTTCCATGTAGTGAATCTGTTATTCAATACATTTGTATGGGCTAATAGCAGTAGGTTTTCATCAAATAATTGTTTAATATGTTTTGTTGATACTTCAAGGGGTCTTAAAATTCAAAATCAAATAGCAAAATTATCCTTGGTATGACCTTCTTAAAACAATCCCATATAGCTTTGTAGCCCCCCCGCAGCACCCTCCTCGACACCCTTACTTCGCCCCCCCCCGCAGCACCCTCCTCGACACCCTTACTTCGGGCAGCAGATGTAGACAGGAACGTGTGTTTGTGAGTAATGTTCTCCGCCAGCCCTTGATCCTTTAATGTCTGACTGTCTGTCTAAACACACTAATTACACTCTAGCTCTGATCATCACTCTAAACAGAAGTCACACACACACACACACACACACACACACACACACACAAAGTCATGCACACACACTGCACATGGTGTTCATTTGTGAAGTCCAAAGCTCCACATAGGGAAGCCTCAGCCTGGACTGTATACATGTTCTAATCTCTTGGTGTATAAGGTCTTACAGTGTGAACGTAGATGTGCTCCATATTGCCATATGGTGTGCATCTGGTGGTTTTGACAGGAGGTACCTCCCACATTCAACAGGGGGCAGCAATGGGCAGAGCATGACAACACCTTTAGTATAGTAGAGTACCAGACCCTTAGTATAGTAGACTACCAGACCCTTAGTATAGTAGACTACCAGACCCTTAGTATAGTAGACTACCAGACCCTTAGTATAGTAGACTACCAGACCCTTAGTATAGTAGACTACCAGACCCTTAGTATAGTAGACTACCAGACCCTTAGTATAGTAGACTACCAGACCCTTAGTATAGTAGACTACCATACCCTTAGTATAATAGACTACCAGACCCTTAGTATAGTAGACTACCAGACCCTTAGTATAGTAGACTACCAGACCCTTAGTATAGTAGACTACCAGACCCTTAGTATAGTAGACTACCAGACCCTTAGTATAGTAGACTACCAGATCCTTAGTATAGTAGACTACCAGACCCTTAGTATAGTAGACTACCAGACCCTTAGTATAGTAGACTACCAGACCCTTAGTATAGTAGACTACCAGACCCTTAGTATAGTAGACTACCAGACCCTTAGTATAGTAGACTACCAGACCCTTAGTATAGTAGACTACCAGACCCTTAGTATAGTAGACTACCAGACCCTTAGTATAGTAGACTACCAGACCCTTAGTATAGTAGACTACCAGACCCTTAGTATAGTAGACTACCAGATCCTTAGTATAGTAGACTACCAGACCCTTAGTATAGTAGACTACCAGACCCTTAGTATAGTAGACTACCAGACCCTTAGTATAGTAGACTACCAGACCCTTAGTATAGTAGACTACCAGACCCTTAGTATAGTAGACACCAGACCCTTAGTATAGTAGACTACCAGACCCTTAGTATAGTACACTACCAGACCCTTAGTATAGTAGACTACCAGACCCTTAGTATAGTACACTACCAGACCCTTAGTATAGTAGACTACCAGACCCCGAGGCCAATCTTTCCCTGGACTAGCACCAGTCCATACTGGATCCAGAATCCCTCATAGAACCTCACTGAACCCCACCGAACCCCTCAGAACCAATTAGAACCTCCCAGAACCTCTCACAGTGAGACTGGACTCTGCCTGAACCCCAGATATTTCATCTGTTTCATCATAATAATTCCCAATGATGACATTATGGTTGTTACTCCATGCAGTATCATTTATCTTATGGATGTCTGGTCTCTCTCACACAGATTGGTTCCCCCTTGCTCTGACCTCTTCCTTCGGGCCAGTACAAACTCAGTCTACCTCTGTCTCTCTACAGGCTTCTATTTTTCCCTCTCTGATCTCTCCCTTTCTCCCTCTGTGACCCTTTGTCTCGTAGGGAAGGAGAGGGGGAGAAGGAGAAAGAGAGAGTAAAGGTCAACATGGATCTGACCTCTTACTTAGGGCCAGTACTAACAGTCTACTTCTCTCTGTCTCTACAGGCCTCTATCTTTCCCTTTTCCCCTCGGTGGCCCTTTCTCTCTCACGCTCGCTGTGGGGAGCGATAGAGGGAGAGCGTGAGAGTAATGGGCGGGGCCAGACTGGTCGGTTGATTTGATCCGTATCCCTGATTTCCAATGCTTTCTCAATGGGAGTCGTACACTGACGGTCAGCGGATACGGACGGATACGGAATAAATCCGTTTAGATTATTAGAAAAGATGAGGCGTTTTACGTCACACACTCCACACGCACACAGGCCAAAATGTGTTTAAAAAAAAAATCTGTTCTAGTTTGGTGTCCATTCTCCACAGATCAGTCTGGCCTCGCCATAAGAGACCGGAATATGAGAGAGAAAGGGGGAATATGAGAGAGAAAGTGTGAGAGAGGGAAAGAAGAGAGGGGAGGGAGAGAGGGGGGGGGGGGGGGGGGGAGTATATTGAGTGGACAAAACATTGCTCTTTCCAAGACATAGACTGACCAGGTGAATCCAGGTGAAAGCTATGATCCCTTATTGATGTCACTTGTTACATTTTTTACATTTACATTTTAGTCATTTTAGCAGACGCTCTTATCCAGAGCGACTTACAGTTAGTGAGTGGATACATTTGTATTTTTTTTCATACTGGCCCCCGTGGGAATCGAACCCACAACCCTGGCATTGCAAGCGCCATGCTCTACCAACTGAAATCCATCCATTCAAATCCAATCCATTCAATAAGTTTAGATGAAGGGGAGGAGCCAGGTTAAAGAAGGATTTTTAAGCCTTGAGACAATTGAGACATGGATTGTGTATGTGTGCCATTCAGAGGGTGAATGGCACACATACTTATATTTAAGTGCCTTTGAACGGGGTATGGTAGTAGGTACCAGGCGCACCGGTTTGTGTCAAGAACTGCAACGCTGCTGGGTTTTCACACTCAACAGTTTCCTGTGTGTATCAAGAATGGTCCACCATCCAAAGGACATACAGCCATCTTGACACAACTGTGGGAAGCACTGGAGTCAACATGGATCTGACCTCTTACTTTGGGCCAGTACTAACAGTCTACTTCTCTCTGTCTCTCTACAGGCCTCTATCTTTCCCTTTCGTATCCGTGATTTCCAATGCTTTCTCAGTGGGAGTCAGACATTGACGGTCAGCGGAGATGACGTGTCCATAGCCATACAATTTCTTCCATTTTCAAAGACGGATACGTAACCATCCGCTTAGAAACGATGATGCATTTTACGTCACACACACGCATACAGACAAAAAATCATTAAAAAATGTATCTGTTCTAATTTGGCCCTAAGAGAGAGAGAAGGAGAAAAGAGAGGGAAAGACTGAAAGAGAGAGAGAGAGACAGAGAGAGAGAGAGGCAGGAGAGGAGAGAGAGACAGAGAGAGAGAGAGAGAGAGAGAGAGAGAGAGGCAGGAGAGGAGAGCGAGACAGAGAGAGAGAGGCAGGAGAGGAGAGAGAGAGAGAGAGAGAGGGAGAGAGAGAGAGAGTATATGTATTTATCTCTTTCTGATGTGTCAGTATAGTTTTACCCCTGAGCTCTGGTAGCCTGGTGAGATGAATAATATTATGATTCTTATTACAGAGCAGACTGGTCTGGTTACAAAGATAACACATGGTGACGACACATCTGGCTTACCTCTCTCTCTCTCTCTCACATCTCTCTCTCTCTCTCACATCTCTCACTCACATCTCTCTCTCCTCCGCTTTTAAAAGAACATAGGTTTGGTGAGAGAGAGAGAGAAAGAGAGACGTGCATGTGCAGATGTAAAGAGAGTATCAATCAACTGGCTCATTAATAGTTCGAGGAAATAAAAGACAGATCTGTGCTTGATTGCTAATTATTCTA
The DNA here is from genome assembly GCF_964263955.1 of Coregonus lavaretus. NCBI lineage: Eukaryota > Metazoa > Chordata > Actinopteri > Salmoniformes > Salmonidae > Coregonus > Coregonus lavaretus. The sequence goes on along the minus strand of NW_028159721.1, from coordinate 25,963 downwards.
TGAGATCTTACACACACACACAGGGAAAAGTGTTTCCATATGTATGGCTGTAGGAGTGTCAGTACTCTGGTTAATGAACCACTAAGGAGTGATAAAGATAATTACCAAGATGGCCAACTACGTCCTTCTCCCAATGTGGAAACCATTAGGACCGCTGCAGCACTGCCACACACACACACACACACACACGATGAAAGGAGTGCGTGCAGGAAGCTGAGTTCTAATTGAGTGGAGACAGCAGGAGGAGTCTCTAAACTACTTCCTGTTAGAATCTGACCCTGATGTAAGGCCACGTTCAGAACATGTCCAATAAGAAATGCTTGTTTTCATTGCAAAACGTTTCTCTACGGTTTGCATTCATGAATACACCTCAGGGCACACACACGAAAGCGATTAAAGTATCCTCTGCTGTGGTTTGATCTCAGACAAAAAAATTATCTGCTTTCATTCAGCCCTGTAGGTCTCATATCCTAGTGTGCTTAGTGTGTAACAGTCTCTCATACCACTTCACATTTCACTAGACGCTCTTATCCAGAGCGACTTACAGTACTGAGTGCATACATTTTCATACTGGTCCCCCGTGGGAATCGAACCCGCAGCCCTGGCATTGCAAGCACCATGCTCTGCCAACTGAGCCACACGGGACCATACCTTACCAATCCCTCCTACACGAGCCCATACCCCCTAATACTATCTCAGTTCTGTTTCCTTTGGACCAGACCCCAGGAATTTATATGAGGGGGAAACTATGACAGAGTACTGTACACTACCTAACAGGGCACACTAAAACAGGTCTCTCAATACTCCATCCTCTTACTCTCTCTCTCTCTCTCTCGCGCTCTTACTCAATTCAATTTCAATTCAATTTAAGGGCTTTATTGGCATGGGAAACGTATGTAAACATTGCTAAAGCAAGTGAAGTAGATAGTTTCTCTCTCTCTCTCTTCTCTCTCTTCTCTCTCTCTCTCTCCCTCTCTCTCTCTCTCTCTCTCATCTCTCCCTCTCTCTCTCTCCTCTCTCTCTCTCTCCCCCCTCTCTCTCTCCCTTCCTCTCTCTTCTCTCTCTCTCTCCCTCTCTCTCCTCTCTCTCTCTCTCTCCCCCCTCTCTCTCTCTCCCCCCCCTCTCTCTCCCTTCCTCTCTCATCTCTCTCTCTCCCTCCTCTCTCCCCGTCACTTGACTGAGGTGAGGTTGTGCACTCTATCCTACCTTAGTGAAAACAGATGTGTGTGTGTGTACCGTAGTGAATCATAAGTCAGCGCCTGTTTCTTATCCCCCAGCTGTGAGTCTTGATACGCTTCACACCCAGAATCCATCTCAGCTGACACTAGCCCCCCCCACCCCTTATTCTTACTATTATTTTGGTGTCTTGTGTGTTTTTGTTCTACCTTGTTATTTTTAGTATTACATTGTTAATGATTATTGCATTGTTGGGGTTAGAGCTTGCAAGAAAGGCATTTCACTGTACTTGTGCATGTGACATTAAAACTTGAAACATTACTTCACTACTGAATCACCTGGTCTATCTAATAGATGGATTACCTGTCAAATGAAAAGAGACAGACAGCATATATGAACCATGTTGTTCTTGGACAAGAAACTGTATTGGGCTCCGATGGGAAATGGACATGAGACTGTTTAAACGTTACACAGGGGAAGATATCAATACACACTGAGAATTTCGACATTGTTATACTGCTAAAACATAATATAGTTGTGTTGCTAGGCTACTGTAAATTATGTTTCTCTGTTGTTTGTATTGGGGCAGTGGGAGGGACCAAGCGAACGTCAACAAGACTGCGTCATATGACTGACATTGCAAACAGCGAATCAGAAGCTTGTCCGCGTTTTAAACTGACCAATGAGAGATTTAGCATCTTTGTTTGCGGAAGTGGAGCTGCTATCGTCGAGGAAAGTTTCGAGAGCAAATGTGTCTGTATTTTGGTGTTGTTTTACAGCTCAAATGAAAAGCAGCTCACTCGAGAACGAGTGTAACATGGTAATACAAAGTCATACATTCTATAAGAGCAGATAGCACTATAAATATCCCACGTGTGCTTTCTCCGTCGACGTTCATTCTTTCAAATCCGCTAGCCAGTTTTCGGCAAAACAACAACAACAACTTGCGTTTATCGTGTCTTTCTTGTTTGTTCAGATGACTACCTGTTCACTGGAGCACCCTAACGGGCAGGAGGCCGACTCTGTCCCTGCCAAGCGGCTCTGCAAGGGGAAGTGCGCGCATGATGGGTTGGTCGGAGGTGGAGTGGGGGAGACAAGCAGGACCGTGGAGGTGGTAGGTGACATATCACTAATCTCGGCAACAACCCAGAACCAACATTATGTTACCTCTGTTTGTCCACGAGAGAACAGTTCACTGACCTAGATAACCAGAAAGGATGGAAAATGTACCAGTGTGTCAATCCGCAGAGGGCCAATCCGGAGTTGAAACAATAACAAAGTGGAGACCCCGCCTCTGTTTTTGTAAAAAGCTGAGGGCTGGTTGTGGAAAAATGTAACCACTCTCAAATTCATGGACAGAGCTTTGGATGCAAGGACTGACCATCCAATATATAGAAATGATAGCTTTAAGCATGTTTTAAAGCTGTACAGTGTTCGTTTACATTTACAATGCTGACAAACATTGGAGTAAAACAAGCACTCATCCAGAATGTATACTGTAAATCCACAAAAAATGGATGTAGCAACTGTAGATTGGCATTTTACCTTATTTTTCTTTACTTTGTAGCAGTACATCCAGTTGGTGCCTGTTCGCACGTTGGCTAATATTACTTAGCTAGCCAACTTGACGCAATGTTTGTTCCTCTCTAGTCTATAGTCATGCCAGTGTATAACATTTTACATTTTAGTCATTTAACAGACGCTCTTATCCAGAGCGACTTACAGTTAGTGAGTGCATAAATTTTTCATACTGGCCCCCTGTGGGAATCGAACCCACAACCCTGGCATTGCAAGCGCCATGCTCTACCAACTGAGCTACACGGGGGGGCCCTCCTGTCTGTCTGTCTGTCTCTAGTCTATAATCATGCCAGTGTATAACGCCTCCTGCTGGCTGGATGAGTGTCTGCAGGGGATTCTGGACCAGGACTACACTGGCTCAATGGAACTGTCTGTCTACGATGACGCCAGCACTGTGAGTTACTAGAATACTACTATAGTACTACTAGAGTACTATTAATACTACAGCACTGTGAGTTACTAGAATACTACTACAGTACTACTACAGTACTACTAATACTACAGCATTGTGAGTTAAATACATACGTGCGTGTGTGGGTTGTGTGTGTGTGGTTTTGTGTGTTTGTGTGTGTCAGGATGGTTCCAGAGCGATAGTGGAAGGATGGAGGGAGAGGCTGGAGAGGAGAGGTGTTTCCATGGTGATCTCTGGCCATGACTCCGCCCAACCCAGAGGAGGTAAGTGTGCGTGTGTGTGCGCAAGGTGTGTGTGTGTGTGTGTGTGTGTGTATGTGTATGCGAGGTGTGTGTGTATGCGAGGTGTGTGTGAGGTGTGTATGTGAGGTGTGTGTGTGTATGTGAGGTGTGTATGTATGCAAGGTGTGTGTGTATGCGAGGTGAGTGTGTATGCGAGGTGTGTGTGTATGCGAGGTGTGTGTGTATGTGAGGTGTGTGTATGCGAGGTGTGTGTGTGTGTATGCGAGGTGTGTGTGTGTGTGTGTGTATGCGAGGTGTGTGTGTATGCGAGATGTGTGTGTGTATGCGAGGTGTGTGTATGTGAGGTGTATACGAGGTGTGTGTGTATGTGAGGTGTGTACGAGGTGTGTGTGTGTTGTAACTAGTCCCCATGTTGATCTCCTCTGTCTCTCCTCTCCTCCAGTGGGCCATACCAAGAACCAGGCTGTGTCTCAGAGCTCTGGACCATACCTCTGCTTTCAGGACGCTGTGAGTCACAACACACCGTGTTTATGTTAACGTGTGTGTGTGTGTGTGGGAGAAAGAGGTGGAGTGAGACAGTAAGTGTGTTGTGGAGGTCTGGAGGGATTCATCGTCATGCTCTAGCTGCTGTCTGACGCACACCTGGGCCAAGCAACCAAGTGTTTGGTACCACACACACACACACACACACACACATTCAAAACACACACACACAGGCTATATAATAGGTGGGTACTGTATCAGAGTAAATGTTTGACAGAGCTGTCAGTATAATGTGTGGACTGAGAATGAGACTCCAGCCTCTGTCTGTCTGAGTGTGTGTGTGTGTTTGAATGTGAGTGTGTGTGTGTTTGAATGTGTGTGTGTGAGTGTTACACTTAAGCTCCACTGTATGTTACCGGTGTAATGTCAATGGGTGAGTTTGTTTTTCATGGCCCGGTGCTAGAGGTGGGCGGAGTTTTATACTTTTTAGACCATTCCATTGGTCCTTAAGTGAAATCTCCACCCACCCGGGGCACCGGGCCATGCAAAACGAACTCGCCCATTTCCTCCGACTGTGGTGTGTGTGTGTGTGTGTGTGTGTGTGTGTGAAAAGCCAGAGAACCAAAGCACTAACCAGGGACATCACACACACATACTTGGATGTGCCCTGGTTTATGACGCATGAAAAATACAAAATATGAAAATGGAACTGAATCATAGTCACAAGTTCTGGCCCCCTCCATTCTGTGTGTGTGTGTACTGTGCCTTGGGCTGTTCTGTGCCCCCCCAAAAAAACATAATTCCTGAAATAAAAGCCTCTTTCTTGTCCTGACTGGGGCTGAAACAGAGTTCAAAGAAAACAGTGATAAAATCAGACCATTTCTCTAGAAATATAATAAAATGGTCAAATAGAGTTCATTTTCTCTCTAACTATAATCCTCTCCGCCCGCGTAGAGTTTAATAGAATGAATCGGGTAGATCTGAAGTAAAAACATTTTTGGGGTGGGGTGTCTCATATCGAAATCATTGGCTGAGGCTCTGGACTGAGAACAGAAAGTTAAATTGCCCTAGTTTCTCATAATCCATGAAAATAATGCATCAGTGATTCGTATTTCCTGCATCTTTCTGAAGAAGTAACCCCTGTTTCTGTGTGCCTGTTGTTGAGTAGCCAGTTAGCATGCGTAAACAGTTAGCATGCGTAAACAGTTAGCATGCAGAAAGTTAGCATGCAGAAACAGTTAGCATGCGTAAACAGTTAGCATGCAGAAACAGTTAGCATGCAGAAACAGTTATTTCTAAAGGCTTCCCCCACAAAAAACGCCCCAATTAAATGTTGACTGCAAAGTAGGCCTACCTGGCAGAATGTTTTACAAACTCTCTCATGAAACACTGCTACAAGAACCGCTACAGAAACACCGCTAACCAAACACAACGGTCTCTCGCTAGTGCACAATTGAATTAAATGGTCTCCTGATGTGGTTTAAGAATTGTTGTGGACTTAGAACATCCAATTTTGTTTTTTCTATTAACAAAAGTGTGGTTTTGAGAGTGAAAACCTAAGAAAAATCAGAGGAGAACCCAAAACCTGGAAAAACAACCAAGAATTTGGCACAAAAAAATGAGTCGATTTTCTAGTGCCCTATGTTGTCCTGTCTGGGGAGACTGAGGCTGTCATTACATGTCATGATAAACCTTAAACCCAGACCTTAATCGACATCCACGTCATCGGCGCCCGGGAAGCAGTTGATGGGGGTTAACACCCTTGCTCAAGGGCAGAACGGCAGATATTTTGCTTGTCGGCTCGGGTATTAGAAATAGCAACCTTCCGGTTACTGGCCCGACATTCCTATCCGCCAGGCTACCTGCCGCTGAGATAGATTGAGTGTGTGTGTGTGTGTCTTGGTCACCTGCTGGGGTCTCTGGTGTGGTCGTCCGTATTCTGACCTCGTTAGTTAGCGGTAGAGGCAAGCATTTTTTAGTGTATCCACACATATGTACAGTGCCTTGCAAAAGTATTCATCCCCCTTGGCGTTTTTCCTATTTTGTTGCATTACAACCTGTAATTTAAATGGATTTTTATTTGGATTTCATGTAATGGACATACACAAAATAGTCCAAATTGGTGAAGTGAAATGAATAAAATAACTTGTTTCAAAGAATGCTAAAAAATAAGTAACGGAAAAGTGGTGCGTGCATATGTATTCACCCCCTTTGCTATGAAGCCCATAAATAAGATCTGGTGCAACCAATTACTTTCAGAAGTCACATAATTAGTTAAATAAAGTCCACCTGTGTGCAATCTAAGTGTCACATGATCTCAGTATATATACACCTGTTCTGAAAGGCCCCAGAGTCTGCAACACCACTAAGCAAGGGGCAAGACCAAGCAAGGTGCACCATGAAGACCAAGGAGCTCTCCTAACAGGTCAGGGACAAAGTTGGGGAGAAGTACAGATCAGGGTTGGGTTATAAATAATATCCGAAACTTTGAACATCCCACGGAGCACCATTTAAATCCATTATTAAAAAATTGAAAGAATATGGCACCACAACAAACCTGCCAAGAGAGGGCCACCCACCAAAACTCACGGACCAGGCAAGGAGGTAATTAATCAGAGAGGCAACAAAGAGACCAAAGATAACCCTGAAGGAGCTGCAGAGCTCCACAGTGGAGATTGGAGTATCTGTCCATAGGACCACTTTAAGCCGTACACTCCACAGAGCTGGGCTTTACGGAAGAGTGGCCAGAAAAAAGCCATTGCTTAAAGAACAAAATAAGCAAACACGTTTGGTGTTCTCCAAAAGGCATGTGGGAGACTCCCCAAACATATGGAAGAAGGTACTCTGGTCAGATGAGACTAAAATTGAGCTTTTTGGCCATCAAGGAAAACCCTATGTCTGGCGCAAACCCAACACCTCTCATCACCCCGAGAACACCATCCCCACAGGGAAGCGTGGTGGAAGCATCATGCTGTGGGGATGTTTTTCATCGGCAGGGACTGGGAAACTGGTCAGAATTGAAGGAATGATGGATGGTGCTAAATACAGGGAAATTCTTGAGGGAAACCTGTTTCAGTCTTCCAGAGATTTGAGACTGGGACGGAGGTTCACCTTCCAGCAGGACAATGACCCTAAGCATACTGCTAAAGCAACACTCGGTTTAAGGGGAAACATTTAAATGTCTTAGAATGGCCTAGTCAAAGCCCAGACCTCAATCCAATTGAGAATCTGTGGTATGACTTAAAGATTGCTGTACACCAGCAGAACCCATCCATCTTGAAGGAGCTGGAGCAGTTTTGCCTTGAAGAATGGGCAAAAATCCCAGTGGCTAGATGTGCCAAGCTTATTAGAGACATACCCCAAGAGACTTGCAGCTGTAATTGCTGCAAAAGGTGGCTCTACAAAGTATTGACTTTGGGGGGGGGGGGGGGGGGGTGAATAGTTATGCACCCTCAATTGTTCCGTTTTTTTTGTCTTATTTCTTGTTTGTTTCACTTTTTATTTTATTTTGCATCTTCAAAGTGGTAGGCATGTTGTGTAAATCAAATGATATAAACCATTTTCATTACAGGTTGTAAGGCAACAAAATTGTAAAAATTCCAAGGGGGGTGAATACTTTCGCAAGCCACTGTATGTTCTCTTGACCACTCTCTCTTCTCTCTCTCGCTGACACTTTACTCCAAAGGGAGTCTCTCCTCCCTGCTCTGCCCCAGTCTGGGCTCTCCTCTGTGGGTTGAAGAGGTCACTCCACACCCTGTGAGACCTGGAGCCGCGTGGCTGACGCATACCCATATCACTGCCCCCCGTCAACCCTCCCATGACAACACCCCCAAAATCTTTCATCACATTCCCAGTGGGCCAGAAGTTGACATACACTGAATTAGTATTTGGTAGCATTGCCTTTAAATTGTTTAACATGGGTCAAACATTTCAGGTAGCCTTCCACAAGCTTCCCACAATAAGTTGGGTGAATTTTGGCCCATTCCTCCTGACAGAGCTGGTGTAACTGAGTCAGGTTTGTAGGCCTCCTTGCTCACACATGCTTTTTCAGTTCTGCCCACACATTTTCTATAGGATTGAGGTCAGGGCTTTGTGATGGCCACTCCAATACCTTGACTTTGTTGTCCTTAAGCCATTTTGCCACAACTTTGGAAGTATGCTTGGGGTCATTGTCCATTTGGAAGACCCATTTGCGACCAAGCTTTAACTTCCTGACTGATGTCTTGAGATGTTGCTTCAATATATCCACATCATTTTCCTTCCTCATGATGCCATCTATTTTGTGAAGTGCACCAGTCCCTCCTGCAGCAAAGCACCCCCACAGCATGATGCTGCCACCCCCGTGCTTCACGGTTGGGATGGTGTTCTTCGGCTTGAAAGCACCCCCTTTTTCCTCCAAACATAACGATGGTCATTATGGCCAAACAGTTCTATTTTTGTTTCATCAGACCAGAGAACATTTCTCCAAAAAGTACGATCTTTGTCCCCATGTGCAGTTGCAAACTGTAGTCTGCCTTTTTTATGGTTTTGGAGCAGTGGCTTCTTCCTTTCTGAGCAGCCTTTCAGGTTATGTCGATATAGGACTCGTTTTACTGTGGATATAGATACTTTTGTACCTGTTTCCTCCAGCATCTTCACAAGGTCCTTGCTGTTGTTCTGGGATTGATTTGCACTTTTCGCACCAAAGTACGTTCATCTCTAGGAGACAGAACGCGTCTCCTTCCTGAGCGGTATGACGGCTGTGTCGTCCCATGGAGTTTATACTTGCGTACTATTGTTTGTACAGATGAACGTGGTACCTTCAGGCGTTTGGAAATTGCTCCCAAGGATGAACCAGACTTGTGGAGGTCTACAATTTTATTTCTGAGGTCTTGGCTGATTTCTTTTGATTTTCCCATGATGTCAAGCAAAGAGGCACTGTGTTTGAAGGTAGGCCTTGAAATACATCCACAGGTACACCTCCAATTGACTCAAATTATATCAATTAGCCTATCAGAAGCTTCTAAAGCCATGACATCATTTTCTGGAATTTTCCAAGCTGTTTAAAGGCACAGTCAGCTTAGTGTATGTAAACTTCTGACCCACTGGAATTGTGATACAGTGAATTATAAGTGAAATAATCTGTATGTAAACAATTGTTGGAAAAATTACTTGTGTCATGCACAAAGTAGATGTCCTAACCAAAATTTGTGGAGTGGTTGAAAAACGAGTTTTAATGACTCCAACCTAAGTGTATGTAAACTTCCGACTTCAACTGTATATTTGATGTGTGAGGGAAAATATGTGTCTCTAATATGGTCAGGTTAGGAAGTGCAGCTCAGTTTCCACCTCATTTTGTGAGCAGTGTGCACATAACCTGTCTTCTCTTGAGAGTCAGGTCTGCCTACGGCGGCCTTTCTCTATAGCAAGGCTATGCTCACTGAGTCTGTACATAGTCAAAGCTTTCCTTAAGTTTGGGTGTCCCGTGTAGCTCAGTTGGTAGAGCATGGCGCTTGCAACGCCAGGGTTGTGGGTTCGATTCCCACGGGGGACCAGTATGAAAAAATGTATGCACTCACTAACTGTAAGTGGCTCTGGATAAGAGCGTCTGCTAAATGACTACTATATCCATATCATGTTTTTTTATGAATATATTGCTGGATATATTGCTTGAGAATTGTAAATGTAAAATGTCACAGTTGTCAGGTAATGTGTGCTCTCTGTTTAGGGCCACATAGCATTCTAGTTTGCTCTCTTTTTTTAGTAAATTCTTTCCAATGTGTCAAGTAATTATCGTTTTGTTTTCTCATGATTTGGTTGGGTCTAATTGTGTTGCTGTCCTGGGGCTCTGTGGGGTCTGTTTGTGTATGTGAACAGAGCCCCAGGACCAGCTTGCTTAGGGGACTCTTCTCCAGGTTAATCTCTCTCTAGGTGATGGCTTTGTTATGGAAGGTTTGGGAATCGCTTCCTTTTAGGTGGTTGTAGAATTTAACGTCTCTTTTCTGGATTTGAATAATTAGCGGGTATCGGCCTAATTCTGCTCTGCATGCATTATTTTGTGTTTTATGTTGTACACAGAGGATAGTTTTGCAGAATTCTGCATGCAGAGTCTCAATTTGGTGTTTGTCCCATTTTGTGAATTCTTGATTGGTGAGCGGACCCCAGACCTCACAACCATAAAGGGCAATGTGTTCTATAACTGACTCAAGTATTTTTAGCCAGATCCTAATTGGTATGTTGAATTGTATGTTCCTTTTGATGGCATAGAAGGCCCTTCTTGCCTTGTCTCTCAGATCGTTCACAGCTTTGTGGTATTTACCTGTGGTGCTGATGTTTAGGCCTAGGTATGTATAGTTTTTTGTGTGCTCTAGGGCAACGGTGTCTAGATGGAATTTGTATTCGTGGTCCTGGCAGCTGGACCTTTTTTGGAACACCATTATTTTGGTCTTGCTAAGATTTACTGTCAGGTCCCAGGTCTGACAGAATCTGTGCAGAAGACCTAGGTGCTGCTGTAGGCCCTCCTTGGTTGGGGACAGAAGCACCAGATCATCAGCAAACAGTAGACATTTGACTTCAGATTCTAGTAGGGTGAGGCCAGGTGCTGCAGACTGTTCTAGTGCCCTCGCCAATTCATTGATATATATGTTGAAAAGGGTGGGGCTCAAGCTGCATTCCTGTCTCACCCCACGGCCCTGTGGAAAGAAATGGGTTTTTGGCCAATTTTAACCGCACACTTGTTGTTTGTGTACATAGATTTTATAATGTGGTATGTTTTTCCCCAACACCACTTTCCATCAATTTGTATAGCAGACCCTCATTTCTTTCTCTCTCTCTCTCTTTCCACCTCTCTCTCTCTCTCTCTCTCTCTCTCTCTCTCTGTCTCTCTGTCCCTCTCACTCTCTGTCTGTCTGTCTCTCTCTCCCCTCTCTCTCTCTCTCTCTCTCTCTCCTCTCTCTCTCTCTCTCTCTCTCTCTCTCTCTGTCCCTCTCACTCTCTGTCTGTCTGTCTCTCGCGCTCTCTCTCTCTCTCTCTCTCCTCTCTCTCTCTCTCTCTCTCTCTCTCTCTCTCTGTCCCTCTCACTCTCTGTCTGTCTGTCTCTCTCTCCCCTCTCTCTCTCTCTCTCTCTCTCTCTCTCTCTCTCTCTCTCTCTCCTCTCTCTCTCTCTCTCTCTCTCTCTCTCTCTCTCTCTCTCTCTCTGTCCCTCTCACTCTCTGTCTGTCTGTCTCTCGCGCTCTCTCTCTCTCTCCCTGGTGTGTTATGTCTGATGTGTGTGTAAGTGTTGTTTCTGAGCATGTCTGTTTAGATCCTCTCTGAAGGTCGCGACCTCCCAGAGTGCTCTAGTCATAACAAACTCACGGTTAAAACATCAACATGCCTTGAAATGTGTGTGTTGTGTTTGTGAGAGAGCTAGCTAACCGGATGTATTTGTGAGAGTGAGTGTGTGTGTGTGAGAGAGGGAGCGTGTTAACCGTATCTGTGTGTGTTCCAGGATGATGTGATGATGCCTCAGAGAATCCGTCTCCAGTACGAGGCATGCCTCTTCAACTCTACCTCTGTAAGTACAACTCTGTCTGTCTAGAGCCGAGACAGAGACAGAGACAGAGACAGAGACAGAGACAGAGACAGAGACAGAGACAGAGAGACAGAGAGACAGAGAGACAGAGAGAGAGAGAGAGAGAGAGAGAGAGAGAGTGCACAGCTCTAGTCTGATGATTTACCTCCCTGGAACCTCTCTGCATTCCGCTGTGGTCTTACCCTCGCTACTCCTCCATCTCTCTCTCCTCCCTCTCTACCTCTCCCTCTCCTCCTCCCTCTCTCTCTCTCTACCTCTCCATCTCTTCCTCCCTCCCTCCCTCTCTCTCTCTCTACCTCTCCATCTCTTCCTCCCTCCCTCCCCCTCTCCCTCCCCCGCTACCTCTCCCTCCCCCTCTATCTCTCCCTCCCCCTCTACCTCTCCCTCCCCCTCTCTCCTCCTCTACCTCTCCCTCCCCCTCCTTCTCCTCCCTCCCTCTCTCCTTCTCCTCCCTCCCTCTCTACCTCTCCTGTCTCTACTCTAAATCATCATAACAGTCAGGAAAACCTTACCATTCTGTATGGGCGGAATTTCCCAAATTCCTTCTGTCATGCGTGTATAGTGTTTCTGAATCAGTGGTGTGTGTGTGTATTTAGGTGTTTCTCTCTGAGAGAGAGAGAGAGTCTTCTTCTCTGCTTATTTGCCCTTTGAAATGTGCCCTTTGAACTGTGTGAGAGAGCAGCAGACAGGGTGGAGAGAGGAAATGAGAGGGATTGGTTCAGCTATGTGGAATAATAGTATGGGTTGACTGTAGGGTTGTTTTACATCTCCACTTGTAGATCATTTCATCTGTCTTGTGGATCATTGGGATAGATGCGGAACAGAAAAAGCATTCCATCTCTCTCGCTCTCTTTCCCTCCCTCCTTCTCTGTCTCTCTTTCTGTCTGTCTCTTTCTCTCCAGCCCTCTCTCCTATTTCTCTCTTCTGTACATCATATGATTAGTGTGATGTGTTTGTTTGTGAGTGTCTATGTGTGTCTGTGTTGATCACATGTATCTAGTAGATCACTATGAGGTGTGTCTGTGTTGATCACATGTATCTAGTAGATCACCAAGAGGTGTGTCTGTGTTGATCACATGTATCTAGTAGATCACTAAGAGGTGTGTCTGTGTTTCTCTCAGTTGATTGGCTGTCAGGTCCGCAGGGATCCAGAGGGATCTACTGAACGCTACACACGCTGGATCAACAACATCAGCCAGGATCAACTCACCACCCAGGTAGCTCACACACACTCAGGATGTGTGTGTATGGGGGGGTCGCGTGCCAGGCGGTGGCCAGGTCCGATGGAAACAGGATGCGTACCTGGAGCCTGCAGTTTCCACACACACACCAGAGGAAACAGGAGGACCGTTGTAACTTGTGTAAAATTAGATAATTATTTTACCTACATTTGTGTGTGTGAGTGAGCGAGATGAATCCTGACTTTAGCATGGGCTGGTATCGCGCAAAATTCCCAGGTTTTCCTAAGATCCCAGTTGGAAGATTCCAGGAATCAGAAGAGAATAAGCAGGAAATCTGGGATCCTCCAACCAGGATTTCTGGACAATCTGGGAATTTTCTGAAAGTTGGTGGAATATTGCGTGGAAAGTAAAGCTCTGTGATCAAATCAAATGTTATTTGTCACATGTGCCGAATACAACCGGTGTAGACCTTACCGTGAAATGCTTACTTACAAGCCCTTAACCAACAATGCAGTTCAAGAAATCGAGTTAAGAAAGAATAATAGTAGAGAGAATGATTTCTTTCAGCTTTTATTTCTTTCATCACATTCCCAGTGGGTCAGAAGTTTACATACACTCAATTAGTGTGCATACATTTTTACGTATGGGTGGTCCCGGGGATCGAACCCAATACCCTGGCGTTACAAGCGCCGTGCTCTACCAATTGAGCTACAGAGGTACACCTCCAATTGACTCAAATTATGTCAATTAGCCTATCAGAAGCTTCTAAAGCTATGACATAATTTTCTGGAATTTTCCAAGATGTTTAAAGGCACAGTCAACTTAGTGTATGTAAACTTCATTGTGCTACAGTGAATTATAAGTGAAATAATCTGTCGGTAAACAATTGTTGGAAAAATTACTTGTGTCATGCACAAAGTAGATGTCCTAACCGACTTGCCAAAACTATAGTTTGTTAACAAGACATTTGTGGAGTGGTTGAATAGTAGTTTTAATGACTCCAACCTAAGTGTATGTAAACTTCCGACTTCAACTGTAGGTCCTGGATGGCAGGAAGCTCGGCCCTCTGTAGTGTCTTGCAGTCGGATGCCGAGCAGTTGCCATACCGGTCAGGATGCTCTCGATGGTGCAGCTGTAGAACTTTTTAAGGATCTGGGGACCCATGCCAAATCTTTTCAGCTCTAACTCAGTAAAGCTCTGTGATTCAGCTCTAACTCATAATACAGACTGTCGTCTAGGAGACAGGACTGCATACAACTACATTTTACATTTACATTTTACATTTTAGTCATTTAGCAGACGCTCTTATCCAGAGCGACTTACAGGAGCAATTAGGGTTAAGTGCCTTGCTTAAGGGCACATCGACAGATTTTTCACCTAGTCGGCTCGGGGATTAGAACCAGCGACCTTTCGGTTACTGGCACAACGCTCTTACCCACTAAGCTATCTGCCGCCCCAGATTATTTCTATGGTTAATATGCACACACACACACACACCTCTTCTCTGCGGTCTTCCTCTCAATATCTCCATTGGTTCCGGTGTTCTTCACTTTCCCCCTTACACCTCTTTCCCATCTCCCCACTCCTCCCCTCTCGACCTCCTCCCTCTGCCTCTCCAGCTCCCTCTTTCCTCTATCCTCACTGTCCTCCTTACCCCTCTTTTCCACCTCTCCTCACTGACCTGGCTTTTGCCTGGCTGGTCTGCGTGTAGACACACACACACAGACACACACACACGGCCTGCAGAATTCTTTAGCAGACATTCCTAGTAGATATATTTATATGATATTGAATTTCGTGGGCGAAAGTGAGAATGAGATCATGGGTTCTGTTGATATGGTGATTATCACTACATATGGGTTTCTCCCTCTTTCCCTCTGTCTTTCTCTCTTTCTCTCTCTCTCTCTCTCTCTCTCTCTCTCCCTCTTTCTCTCTCTCTCCCTCCCTTTCTTTCTCTCTCTCTCTCTCTCCCTCTCTTTCCCTCTCTCTCTCTGTCTTTCTCTCTCTCTCCCTTCCTCCCTCTCTTTCTCTCTCCCTCCCTCTCTTTCCCTCTGTCTTTCTCTCTCTCCCTCCCTCCCTCTCTTTCTCTCTCCCTCCCTCTCTTTCTCTCTCTCTCGCTCTCCCTCTGTCTTTCTCTCTCTCTCCCTCTGTCTTTCTCTCTCTCTCCCTCCCTCTCTTTCTCTCTCCCTCCCTCTCATTCTCTCTCTCTCTTTCTCTCTCTCTCCCTCTGTCTTTCACTCTCTCTCCCTCCCTCTCTTTCTCTCTCTCTCTCTCTCCCTCCCTCTCTTTCTCTCTATTTCTCTCCCTCTCTCTTTCTCTCTCTCCCTCTCTCTTTCTCTCCCTCACTCTCTCTCTTTCCCTCCCTCTCTCTCTCCCTCTCTTTTTCTCCCTCACAGTTTTTCTATTTATCCCTCCCTTTATTGTGTGTAGCAATCTAACCCCTCAGTAACCCTCTACTCCTTCTTTCTATCTATCTTTCTTTCTCTCTCCTCTCTCTCTCTCTACCTCTCTCTCCTTTCTCCCTCTCTATCTCCTAGGTTTATTTAAGGTGGTGCTTGTTTTACTTCCTACTGTGTGTGTTCTGTTCTCTAGCCTGTGGAGTCTGTTCTTTCTGAGTAGAAGATATGATTGGAAGCACAGTGTTCAGCTGAAGGACGTTAGATATGGCTGTTCCATAACTCCCCCACTGTGAACACGTCATCACATCACTATCTATCTTCGTCTTTTCCTTTCCCTCTCTCTCTCTCTTCTCTCTCTCTCTCTTTATCTGTCCTTTCTCCCTCTCTCTCCTCTCTCTTTATCTGTCCTTTCTCACTCCATCTCTCTCTCTTCTCTCTCTCTTTATCTGTCCTTTCTCCCTCTCTCCTCTCTCTCTCTTTATCTGTCCTTTCTTACTCCATCTCTCTCTCCTCTCTCTCTCTTTATCTGTCCTTTCTCACTCCCTCCCTCTCTCCTCTCCCCTCTCCCTCTCTCCTCTCCTCTCTCTTTATCTGTCCTTTCTCACTCCCACTCTCTCCTCTCTCTCTCTCTTTATCTGTCCTTTTTCGCTTTCTTTCTCCTCTGTCTTTTTCTCTCCCTTGTTCTCTCTCTCAGTATGACTGTGACATAACTTCCTCTAGAAAAAAAAAAAGAAAAAAAATAATAATTCTGGAACCGCTGACATCTGCTAAATGCAAATGTTGGAATTTAGGTTTAGAGAGAGTGAACATAAGGTGTGACACACACACTCTCTCACACACACACACATACACACACACACTCTCACACACACACACACTCTCTCTCACACACACACACACACACACACTCTCTCACACACACACACTCTCTCACACACACACACACACACACTCTCACACACACACACACTCTCACACACACAGCAGATTCAGATTATATTCTATTCAGCTGCCAGTCCAGATGTTTTCCTCCAGTTTCATCTGTAATGGTAATCAGTTATGCCCCCCCCCCCCTCCCCCCCACACACACAGACATTGTTTTTATCTAAAGTAATCAGTATTCGGTGAACAAATGGACCCTGTGAATGTGGTGTGTGTGTGACGTCTGTGCATGTTTGTGTGATGTGGGATTGGGAAGTCCCAGAGAACAGTAGTGGGGATAGCAATGGGAATGTTGTTGATTAGTGACCTGGACCAGAGTCGGACTGGAAGACCAGCTGGGAGTGATGCTGAGTGATTAACCAAAATGTCGGTTATTTTTCCGTTTTTTAAACAACTAATTGACCGACATTGGTTCAATTATTTGACTTCCATTTTCAATTCGCAGTTTCTCTAGAGAATAATCAGATGAAGGCTGAACTGTGCGTTGTAGTAGAGAGTTGTAGTTTCCTACAGGCCAATATTCTACATAGTTTAGCGCAGAAAACGTGGTAATGATCTACAACGACCATAATCCATTGCACGCCTACTTGTCCCGGTCTGTGTGGGAAGATGGAGAGAAAAGACAGAAGACGAGCGATGGAGAGAGATAGAGAGCAGTTGCTTAGAGATATCTCTACCTGAAAATACATGATCTAAGTGATTGATAGTCGGTATTCAGCAGTCATAAAAGTCTGCCTTATTTACTTTGAAGAACTACTAAAACAGTGATTTTGTCAGACAGCATAGGCAGCAGCTCTATAGAGATGAGATGATGACTTGGAATGGAATAATAAAGTCATCAAATAAATCAAATGTAACATACACAACAATTGAAATATTTTATTAAAGTTATGTGAATAAATGATGGTTAATAAGTGATAAGCAGTAATGGGCAGTCACTACCATCATGGGACTTGTATTCATTGTTTTATTCTGTGTTGTTACAGGATTCAACCCACATAATGCATAGTGCAGTTAATGTTTAAAAAATAAACGAAATCTGTGATAATTTTTTTAATAGTCGGACCAAAACCGAACCGACCTCAAAAAGCACTAATCACTCAGCACTAGCTGGGAGAGACATTAGAACAGAACTCTGAAAAACACATAGCAGAGGGGGAGGGAGAGAGAGAGAGAGAAGGAGAGAGGGAGAGAGGGAAGGACTAATCTTCCAACAGTCCTTAAACATTAAAATACAATTTATAATACGATCACATTTTCACATATAACACACTGTTACAAACATACATAATACACTGACATATTGACCAGATACATACTCTAACAGTCTGAAAAGATAGATTGATTCCTTCAGAGAGGAGGGTTATTGTGCAGACTGTAGTCTTGTAGCTATTCCTCCTTTCTCTCTCTAGCAGGGTGTTGATATCCCACTGCTCTCTAGTCTCTCTCTAGCAGGGTGATGATATCCCACTGCTCTCTAGTCTCTCTCTAGCAGGGTGTTGATATCCCACTGCTCTCTAGTCTCTCTCTAGCAGGGTGTTGATATCCCACTGCTCTCTAGTCTCTCTCTAGCAGGGTGTTGATATCCCACTGTTCTCTAGTCTCTCTCTAGCAGGGTGTTGATATCCCACTGCTCTCTAGTCTCTCTCTAGCAGGGTGTTGATATCCCACTGTTCTCTAGTCTCTCTCTAGCAGGGTGATGATATCCCACTGCTCTCTAGTCTCTCTCTAGCAGGGTGTTGATATCCCACTGCTCTCTAGTCTCTCTCTAGCAGGGTGTTGATATCCCACTGCTCTCTAGTCTCTCTCTAGCAGGGTGTTGATATCCCACTGCTCTCTAGTCTCTCTCTAGCAGGGTGTTGATATCCCACTGCTCTCTAGTCTCTCTCTAGCAGGGTGTTGATATCCCACTGTTCTCTAGTCTCTCTCTAGCAGGGTGTTGATATCTCTCTAGTCTCTCTCTAGCAGGGTGTTGATATCTCGCTGCTCTCTAGTCTCTGTCTAGCAGGGTGTTGATATCTCTCTAGTCTCTCTCTAGCAGGGTGTTGATATCCCACTGCTCTCTAGTCTCTCTCTAGCAGGGTGTTGATATCTTACTGCTCTCTAGTCTCTCTCTAGCAGGGTGTTGATATCTCTCTAGTCTCTCTCTAGCAGGGTGTTGATATCCCACTGCTCTCTAGTCTCTCTCTAGCAGGGTGTTGATATCTTACTGCTCTCTAGTCTCTCTCTAGCAGGGTGATGATATCTCGCTGCTCTCTCTCTAGCAGGGTGTTGATATCTCGCTGCTCTCTAGTCTCTCTCTAGCAGGGTGTTGATATCCCACTGTTCTCTAGTCTCTCTCTAGCAGGGTGTTGATATCTCACTGCTCTCTAGTCTCTCTCTAGCAGGGTGTTGATATCTCGCTGCTCTCTAGTCTCTCTCTAGCAGGGTGTTGATATCCCACTGCTCTCTAGTCTCTCTCTAGCAGGGTGTTGATATCTTATTGCTTTCTAGTCTCTCTCTAGCAGGGTGTTGATATCTCGCTGCTCTCTAGTCTCTCTCTAGCAGGGTGTTGATATCCCGCTGCTCTCTAGTCTCTCTCTAGCAGGGTGTTGATATCCCACTGCTCTCTAGTCTCTCTCTAGCAGGGTGTTGATATCTCACTGCTCTCTAGTCTCTCTCTAGCAGGGTGTTGATATCTCACTGCTCTCTAGTCTCTCTCTAGCAGGGTGTTGATATCCCACTGCTCTCTAGTCTCTCTCTAGCAGGGTGTTGATATCTCTGCTCTCTAGTCTCTCTCTAGCAGGGTGTTGATATCTTACTGCTCTCTAGTCTCTCTCTAGCAGGGTGATGATATCCCACTGCTCTCTAGTCTCTCTCTAGCAGGGTGTTGATATCTCTCTGCTCTCTAGTCTCTCTCTAGCAGGGTGTTGATATCTCACTGCTCTCTAGTCTCTCTCTAGCAGGGTGTTGATATCTCGCTGCTCTCTAGTCTCTCTCTAGCAGGGTGTTGATATCTTACTGCTCTCTAGTCTCTCTCTAGCAGGGTGTTGATATCTCTCTGCTCTCTAGTCTCTCTCTAGCAGGGTGTTGATATCTCGCTGCTCTCTAGTCTCTCTCTAGCAGGGTGTTGATATCTCGCTGCTCTCTAGTCTCTCTCTAGCAGGGTGTTGATATCCCACTGCTCTCTAGTCTCTCTCTAGCAGGGTGATGATATCTCTCTGCTCTCTAGTCTCTCTCTAGCAGGGTGTTGATATCTCGCTGCTCTCTAGTCTCTCTCTAGCAGGGTGTTGATATCTCTCTGCTCTCTAGTCTCTCTCTAGCAGGGTGTTGATATCTCTCTAGTCTCTCTCTAGCAGGGTGTTGATATCTCGCTGCTCTCTCTCTAGCAGGGTGTTGATATCCCACTGCTCTCTAGTCTCTCTCTAGCAGGGTGATGATATCCCGCTGCTCTCTAGTCTCTCTCTAGCAGGGTGTTGATATCCCACTGCTCTCTAGTCTCTCTCTAGCAGGGTGTTGATATCTCGCTGCTCTCTAGTCTCTCTCTAGCAGGGTGTTGATATCTCACTGCTCTCTAGTCTCTCTCTAGCAGGGTGTTGATATCTTCCTGCTCTCTAGTCTCTCTCTAGCAGGGTGTTGATATCCCACTGCTCTCTAGTCTCTCTCTAGCAGGGTGTTGATATCCCACTGCTCTCTAGTCTCTCTCTAGCAGGGTGTTGATATCCCACTGCTCTCTAGTCTCTCTCTAGCAGGGTGTTGATATCCCACTGTTCTCTAGTCTCTCTCTAGCAGGGTGTTGATATCTCTCTAGTCTCTCTCTAGCAGGGTGTTGATATCTCGCTGCTCTCTAGTCTCTCTCTAGCAGGGTGTTGATATCTCTCTAGTCTCTCTCTAGCAGGGTGTTGATATCCCACTGCTCTCTAGTCTCTCTCTAGCAGGGTGTTGATATCTTACTGCTCTCTAGTCTCTCTCTAGCAGGGTGTTGATATCTCTCTAGTCTCTCTCTAGCAGGGTGTTGATATCCCACTGCTCTCTAGTCTCTCTCTAGCAGGGTGTTGATATCTTACTGCTCTCTAGTCTCACTCTAGCAGGGTGATGATATCTCGCTGCTCTCTCTCTAGCAGGGTGTTGATATCTCGCTGCTCTCTAGTCTCTCTCTAGCAGGGTGTTGATATCCCACTGCTCTCTAGTCTCTCTCTAGCAGGGTGTTGATATCTCGCTGCTATCTCTCTAGCAGGGTGTTGATATCTCACTGCTCTCTAGTCTCTCTCTAGCAGGGTGTTGATATCTCGCTGCTCTCTAGTCTCTCTCTAGCAGGGTGTTGATATCTCGCTGCTCTCTAGTCTCTCTCTAGCAGGGTGTTGATATCCCACTGCTCTCTAGTCTCTCTCTAGCAGGGTGTTGATATCCCACTGCTCTCTAGTCTCTCTCTAGCAGGGTGTTGATATCCCACTGCTCTCTAGTCTCTCTCTAGCAGGGTGTTGATATCTCTGCTCTCTAGTCTCTCTCTAGCAGGGTGTTGATATCTCTGCTCTCTAGTCTCTCTCTAGCAGGGTGTTGATATCTCGCTGCTCTCTAGTCTCTCTCTAGCAGGGTGTTGATATCCCACTGCTCTCTAGTCTCTCTCTAGCAGGGTGTTGATATCTCTGCTCTCTAGTCTCTCTCTAGCAGGGTGTTGATATCTTACTGCTCTCTAGTCTCTCTCTAGCAGGGTGATGATATCCCACTGCTCTCTAGTCTCTCTCTAGCAGGGTGTTGATATCTCTCTGCTCTCTAGTCTCTCTCTAGCAGGGTGTTGATATCTCACTGCTCTCTAGTCTCTCTCTAGCAGGGTGTTGATATCTCGCTGCTCTCTAGTCTCTCTCTAGCAGGGTGTTTATATCTTACTGCTCTCTAGTCTCTCTCTAGCAGGGTGTTGATATCTCTCTGCTCTCTAGTCTCTCTCTAGCAGGGTGTTGATATCTCGCTGCTCTCTAGTCTCTCTCTAGCAGGGTGTTGATATCTCTCTGCTCTCTAGTCTCTCTCTAGCAGGGTGTTGATATCTCTCTAGTCTCTCTCTAGCAGGGTGTTGATATCTCGCTGCTCTCTCTCTAGCAGGGTGTTGATATCCCACTGCTCTCTAGTCTCTCTCTAGCAGGGTGATGATATCCCGCTGCTCTCTAGTCTCTCTCTAGCAGGGTGTTGATATCCCACTGCTCTCTAGTCTCTCTCTAGCAGGGTGTTGATATCTCGCTGCTCTCTAGTCTCTCTCTAGCAGGGTGTTGATATCTCACTGCTCTCTAGTCTCTCTCTAGCAGGGTGTTGATATCTCGCTGCTCTCTCTCTAGCAGGGTGTTGATATCTCTCTGCTCTCTAGTCTCTCTCTAGCAGGGTGTTGATATCCCACTGTTCTCTAGTCTCTCTCTAGCAGCGTGTTGATATCCCACTGCTCTCTAGTCTCTCTCTAGCAGGGTGTTGATATCTCTCTGCTCTCTAGTCTCTCTCTAGCAGGGTGTTGATATCTCTCTGCTCTCTAGTCTCTCTCTAGCAGGGTGTTGATATCTCACTGCTCTCTAGTCTCTCTCTAGCAGGGTGTTGATATCTCTCTGCTCTCTAGTCTCTCTCTAGCAGGGTGTTGATATCTCTCTGCTCTCTAGTCTCTCTCTAGCAGGGTGTTGATATCTCTCTGCTCTCTAGTCTCTCCCTAGCAGGGTGTTGATATCTTACTGCTCTCTAGTCTCTCTCTAGCAGGGTGTTGATATCTCTCTGCTCTCTAGTCTCTCTCTAGCAGGGTGTTGATATCTCTCTGCTCTCTAGTCTCTCTCTAGCAGGGTGTTGATATCTCTCTGTTCTCTAGTCTCTCTCTAGAAGGGTGTTGATATCTCACTGTTCTCTAGTCTCTCCCTAGCAGGGTGTTGATATCTCACTGCTCTCTAGTCTCTCTCTAGCAGGGTGTTGATATCTCTCTGCTCTCTAGTCTCTCTCTAGCAGGGTGTTGATATCTCTCTGCTCTCTAGTCTCTCTCTAGCAGGGTGTTGATATCTCTCTGTTCTCTAGTCTCTCTCTAGAAGGGTGTTGATATCTCTCTGCTCTCTAGTCTCTCCCTAGCAGGGTGTTGATATCTCACTGCTCTCTAGTCTCTCTCTAGCAGGGTGTTGATATCTCGCTGCTCTCTAGTCTCTCTCTAGCAGGGTGTTGATATCTCACTGCTCTCTAGTCTCTCTCTAGCAGGGTGTTGATATCTCACTGCTCTCTAGTCTCTCTCTAGCAGGGTGTTGATATATCACTGCTCTCTAGTCTCTCTCTAGCAGGGTGTTGATATCTCACTGCTCTCTAGTCTCTCTCTAGCAGGGTGTTGATATCTCACTGCTCTCTAGTCTCTCTCTAGCAGGGTGTTGATATCTTACTGCTCTCTAGTCTCTCTCTAGCAGGGTGTTGATATCTTACTGCTCTCTAGTCTCTCTCTAGCAGGGTGTTGATATCTCGCTGCTCTCTCTCTAGCAGGGTGTTGATATCTCACTGCTCTCTAGTCTCTCTCTAGCAGGGTGTTGATATCTTACTGCTCTCTAGTCTCTCTCTAGCAGGGTGTTGATATCTCGCTGCTCTCTCTCTAGCAGGGTGTTGATATCTTACTGCTCTCTAGTCTCTCTCTAGCAGGGTGTTGATATCTCACTGCTCTCTAGTCTCTCTCTAGCAGGGTGTTGATATCTTACTGCTCTCTAGTCTCTCTCTAGCAGGGTGTTGATATCTCGCTGCTCTCTCTCTAGCAGGGTGTTGATATCTTACTGCTCTCTAGTCTCTCTCTAGCAGGGTGTTGATATCTCGCTGCTCTCTAGTCTCTCTCTAGCAGGGTGTTGATATCTCGCTGCTCTCTAGTCTCTCTCTAGCAGGGTGTTGATATCTCACTGCTCTCTAGTCTCTCTCTAGCAGGGTGTTGATATCTCTGCTCTCTAGTCTCTCTCTAGCAGGGTGTTGATATCTCACTGCTCTCTAGTCTCTCTCTAGCAGGGTGTTGATATCTCTCTGCTCTCTAGTCTCTCTCTAGCAGGGTGTTGATATCTTACTGCTCTCTAGTCTCTCTCTAGCAGGGTGTTGATATCTCTCTGCTCTCTAGTCTCTCTCTAGCAGGGTGTTGATATCTCGCTGCTCTCTAGTCTCTCTCTAGCAGGGTGTTGATATCTTACTGCTCTCTAGTCTCTCTCTAGCAGGGTGTTGATATCTTACTGCTCTCTAGTCTCTCTCTAGCAGGGTGTTGATATCTTACTGCTCTCTAGTCTCTCTCTAGCAGGGTGTTGATATCTCTCTGCTCTCTAGTCTCTCCCTAGCAGGGTGTTGATATCTCTCTGCTCTCTAGTCTCTCCCTAGCAGGGTGTTGATATCTCGCTGCTCTCTCTCTAGCAGGGTGTTGATATCTCGCTGCTCTCTCCCTAGCAGGGTGTTGATATCTCTCTGCTCTCTAGTCTCTCTCTAGCAGTGTGTTGATATCTCACTGCTCTCTAGTCTCTGGATCCACAGCAGTCTGGCGCCTCTGAGTGTGTGTGTGTGTTTATCCCCTCTCTCAGGTGTACACCTCTCACGGCCCTACGGTCGTCATGCCAACCTGGTTCTGCTCCAGGGATTGGTTCCAGCGGGTCGGATCATTCGACGAGGGCGGCAAGGTGAGACTCCACCCGTAAAACCTGTCCACCAATCAGAATCACTGTGACACGCAAGTCACATTTTTAATCTAAAACCGACCACTTACGCAGATTTGAATTAATTGAATAGCGGTCCACCTAGTCTATCAAGAGGGCGAAATACCCTTTCAGATCTGCTCAGGGGTTAGGGGTCAAGATGTGCAAGCACAAGACTGCAATAAGTGGATAGGGGTTAGTGGTAGATTTGGGGTTGTGAAGAACCCTCTAATTTGTCCAACATTGTTCAAATGGATTTGTGATCAAATGTGTGACCTCACTCTTCCCTTCCCACACGCCACACTCCATCCCAACCCTTATTTTCCTCTCCTCTCCTCTCCTCTCCTCTCCTCTCCTCCTCTCCTCTCCTCTCCTCTCCTCTCCTCTCCTCTTCTCTTCTCTTCTCTTCTCTTCTCTTCTCTTCTCTTCTCTTCTCTTCTCTTCTCTTCTCTTCTTCTCTTCTCTTCTCTTCTCTTCTCTTCTCTTCTCTTCTCTTCTCTTCTCTTCTCTTCTCTTCTCTTCTCTTCTCTTCTCTTCTCTTCTCTTCTCCAGGGAGTTCCAGAGGATCTGTTGTGGTTCTATCAGAGTGTTGGTCAGGGAGGAGGTGTGGTCAGAGTGGACCAGTGTTTACTAGTCTACCGCTACCATCAACAAGCTGCTACACACTCTGTCCTGGAGTAAGACACGCACACACAGCCACGCTTACACACACAACATGTCCTCCAGCTACACACAGCTGTCCAGCTAGCATTCCCATGTGCCCCTTCCTGACACACACACACTCAGCTCTGGAATTCCAGAGTCTCCGACTGTGTGTGTGTGTGCCCCCCCGCCAGGCCCTTTCCAACCTCTATAGCCACACACACGTAGTCCACACGTAGTGGAAACCCTATTTCTGTAAAGACTCAGAAGGAGAAGACCTCTCCTTCCCTTTCCTCACCCCCCTCCCTCTCATCCCCTCTTTCCTGTTATCACTCCTTCCTTCCCCCCCTCCGTCTGTCGGTCGTATATCTAACCTTGTTGACGCGCTGTCATGATGCACTCCTTTACAAATCATCCTCTCTCTCCTTCTCTCTTCCCTCTCCTCTCTCTCTCCTCCCTCTCTCCTCCCTCTCTCCTCTCTCGCTTCTCTCTTCTCCTTTCTCTCCTCTCTCTCCTCTATCTCCTCCTTCTCTCCTCTCTCTCCTCCCTCTCCCCTCCCTCTCTCCTCTCTCTCCTCCCTCTCTCCTCTCTCTCCTCCCTCTTCTCTCTCGCTCCTCTCTTCCCTCTCCTCTCTCTTCTCTCTCCTCCCTCTCTCTTCTCTCTTCTCTCTCCTCCCTCTCGCTCTCTCTCTCTCCTCTCTCCTCTCTCTCATCCCTCTCTTCTCTCCTCCTCTCTTCTCTCCTCCTCTCTCTCTCTTTGCCACCATCTTACCTCTCCAGACACACTTCTGAGTCAATCCCTCTACGATGACATATATTGTGTGTGTGTGTGTGTGTCCTCACACTGCGTGTATATATTTCTATGTGTTAATCTAGGTCCCCCTAAATCAAAGCATCAGTGAAACTGTTTAGGGAAGGAATATGGGGACCACCCATGCATGGTGTATTTGGTGTGTGTGTGTTTAATTGATGTGCGTGAGTACACTTGTGTCTCTGTGTGTGTGTGTGTGTGTGTGTGTGTGTGTGTGTGTGTGTGTGTGTGTGTGTGTGTGTGTGTGTGTGTGTGTGTGTGTATATTTGACTAGAACCATGGTTTATGGTGGCGGGTAGTGTTTGTCATGGAGGCCCAGTGTTTTAGTCAAACCATCAGAGGATGAGCTCACACTAATGTCTCCATATGATAACTATCAGGGTTATAGGTGTGTGTGTTACGTGCGTGCACACTTGTATGTGTGTGTGGTCCATGTCTGTAACTCCTCCCCTGTCCTCCGGTCTCCAGGGAAACCATTTGGAACCTCCGTGTGGCCTTCCTCCAGGAGAGAGTTATCAACCAATGGGAATCCTTCACCATATGGAATGCTGGGAAACAGGGCCGGAAACTCTACCG
The DNA here is from genome assembly GCF_964263955.1 of Coregonus lavaretus. NCBI lineage: Eukaryota > Metazoa > Chordata > Actinopteri > Salmoniformes > Salmonidae > Coregonus > Coregonus lavaretus. The sequence goes on along the minus strand of NW_028159721.1, from coordinate 339 downwards.
CTGCCTCAGTCCCTCCAATCAGAAGAAGGTATGTACCTCTCACCAGCCAATCACAAAAGGCTATGCAACACTTGCTAGCCAATCAGGAGAGGTTAATGAAACTCCCAATAGCCAATTAGGTTGCATCTTCCACAATCACTGCTCTCTGATTGGTACTAGGATCAGGTGACCCTCCCCAGAACACAGTGCTGACCTTAGATCTGTTTGTAGGGTCAATGATCCTTTATCCTATGTACTCTGCCCCATCACGACAACATATGGCTGCATCCCAAATGATACCCTATTCCCTATACAGTGCACTACTTTAGACCAGAGCCTTACAGGCTGAATATGGGGCCA
>NW_028159722.1:117500-119425 GCF_964263955.1 Coregonus lavaretus | reverse complement strand
CAGGAGATAGACAATACAGGATAAACATTTGGAATAACACAAAGCAGCCTACCATGGATCTGAAGATGGATGGTCATGGTTGGAATCTGGTGTCCTTCGTTTGATGCGGCAGAAACTAGAAATTCCCCTGAGTCTTGCAGTGTCAGTTCTCTGATTGTTAAACTGAAGTTATTGTCGTTCATCTCTAGTCTCCCCTCAAACTGTGATCTTGGTAAGGTAAAGTTATCTTCAAATTCTGCAATGACCATTTTGTTATACTTCCACTCCATTGACTTTAAATCTTTCCTTTCTAAGCCTGAGGGCAGCTCCACTGAGTCCCCCACTCCTTTTTTGAACAACATAGAAATACCCACACCTGAAACACACAAATACACAACATGACATTCTGAAATCAATCAATGGTTACACTTACACTACAGGGCTGTTATTACTGTGTATTTATTATTCATGTAAGTACAGTGTAGAAAGTATTGTAGTTACTCATTGTTACACTGTACACAGTGTACCTACAGTGTGCCTACACAAATAATGACACAATAATACACTGCAATGTAAAGTGTTACCCCATCAATGAATAGATAATAATGGATTTAATTTAAATAGCACTTTTCCAGGTTTCATTTATACTGTATGACATTTTAATATCCACATTTAACATATCTTTACATATTTGAGTGTGTGGGTCCTATACTTTAGTTTATTAAAGTCCACTCCTCCCCCACATTCAGCAGAACAGGATGAGATTACAGGACAAGAGAAGTAGGGGTGGATCTTTATCAATAAATGCTCCTTGGCTCACGTCTAAGTACAAATCAACTATGTGGAAATGCAAACACTTTGGATCCATGAAAAGCTCTATATAAAAACCATGTATTATTATTATTATTACTATTATTACTACTATTACTAGTATTATTATTATTATTATTGTTATTATTATTGTTATTATTATTACTATTAAATATATATATATATATATATATATATATATATATATATATATTTTATACTATTATTACTATTATTTTTATTTTTACTATTATTTTTATTATTACTAATATTACTATAATTACTATTATTATTATTATTATTAGTATTATTATTATTACATAAAGTTTTTACTGTGTAATTATGCACCAGAAATGCATCATACACTCCATGGGCAACAATCAATTATGTATTATTATCATTCATTAATTATGAAAAAAAGAATGCAGTTTTCAATGACGCAAAATTTAATATGTAGGACATAATAGCAGTTGTTCTTGTCCTGCAGACAAGTTATTTGGTCACACTTTATTTGGATAGTACCATATATAGTGCATTCGGAATGTATTCAGACCGCATGACTTTTTTCACATTTTGTTACGTTACAGCCTTATTCTAAAATTGGTTCAATTGTTATTTTTCCCTCATCAATCTACACACAATACCCCATAATGACAAAACAAAAACAGGTTTTTAGAAATGTGTACAAATTAATTAAAATTTAAAAACTGAAATATCAAATTGACATAAGTATTCAGATCCTTTACTCAGTACTTTGTTGAAGCACCTTTGGCAGCGATTACAGCCTAAAATCTTCTTAGGTATGATGCTACAAGCTTGGCACACCTGTATTTGGGGAGTTTCTCCATTCTTCTCTGCAGATCCTCAGGTTGGATGGAGAGCGTCGCTGCACAGCTATATTCAGGTCTCTCCAGAGATGTTCGATCGGGTTCATGTCTGGGCTCTGGCTGGGCCACTCAAGACATTCAGAGACTTGTCCCAAAGCCACTCCTGCGTTGTCTTGGCTGTGTGCTTAGGGTTGTTGTCCTGTTGGAAGGTGAACCGTCGCCCCAGTCTGAGGTCCTGAGCGCTCTGGAGCAGGTTTTCATCAATGACCTCTTTGTACTTTGCGCCGTTCATCTTTCCTTCGATCCTGA
>NW_028159722.1:0-112500 GCF_964263955.1 Coregonus lavaretus | reverse complement strand
TGAGGAGCCCAATAACTTTATTAGGCTGAAGGGAGGGCTGGCCAAAGCAGGTTGTATGAAAGAGTTGACAATGATGACAACATCCATTTACTGTAAGAAAGCACTAATGTCATCTCTTGGATGAAAAACTAAAGTTTATTAAAAAGCACAATGCATAGATATTCAAAAAGTACAGTTGAATAGAAAAAAAACATGTATAATACTGATAATATTCTGGAAAATTCATAAAGAAATATGTTAATCTATCATCGAATGACAGAAATAATGAATCAAAGATAATACATTTCAGACATTGATAACATAAACAATAAATACAAAATTGCCATGATGGTGCCGCTATGGAAGCCATGGATGATCGATCCCATACATGTTTTGTACATTTAATCCTTAGTTGTTTTTAATGGTCCAATGCAGACATTTTTATCTCAATATCAAATCATTTCTGGGTAACAATTAAGTATCTTCATGTGATTGTTTTCAATTAAAATGATAAAAAAAATAAAAAATGTTTCTAAGCAAAGCGCAATTTGACAATCAAGAATTTAGCTGAATATTAGGTAGGAGTTCCTAATGTTTGGTATACTCAGTGTATATAAAACACAGGAAAATCACGTATTTGACAGCGCTGGGACTTTAAGTCGTTTTCTTTTGCCATTTTTCTATCAGCTTTTTGTTTTTTGATTGGTAATTCAGAATCCGTAATTAATTGGTCATCCTGAATGAGTTTTAAGTTTGAATTCGCCAGTTTGGCTCACTTGCTACCTACCAAGCTAGCTTGGAGACTGTTTGGATGTGAATGGGTTAGAATACCACAACACCGGCTTGGAGAGAAGCAGAAGAAGTGAGAGGACTGCATGAGGAGATGGCTGGGACTAGTGGATAAGATACTCTGACTGATAATGTTATGCTTCTAGTGCCTTTGAGGCAGCATAATAGCATCACCCAAGTGGGTGCTACATGGAGTTAGTGGAGAGGAGTGGCTAGCCAGCTAAGCTAACTATCACCAACCCAGAGCAAGGAGGACATGGGGGGGCAGCTGCTGACTGTCTCTCTACTCTGACCGGCTCCCTCCTCCACTCATAGGATCATCAGACCATCAATGCTTCCTCAGTTCTCAATGCCATCAGATCTGCTTCCCTGATCATCCGTCATCTTGTCCAGTTCCATTACTCTCACAATTTATACAATTGTTTATGTTTTTAGTTTGTTCTTCTATAAGCAACTCAGCTTTTAACTGCCATTTATGCAACATAAGTCTACTGAACTAGGGCAACAGGTAGCCTAGTAGTTAGGAGCAAGCAAAAGGTTGCTGGTTCGAATACCCGGACCGACTAAGGGAAAAATCGCTCTGCGCCTTTGAGCAAGCCACTTAACCCTAATTGCTCCTATAAATCACTCTGGATTAGAGCGTCTGCTAAATGACTAAAATGTAAAAACAAAATAACTAACCAACAAACAATACAATTCAATACAAAGCAGATTATATTGCTGTAGCTGCAGATAAGATCCATCATCATTACACCATATAATTGTTTAAAAAGCTGTTACAGTAATACACAATTAAACCATGATTAATTAAAAACAATATTTTTTTTGTTGTTGTTGTTTTTTTAAATACAAATCCTTCATGTAAACTCAGCAAAAAAAGAAACGTCCCTTTTTGAGGACAGTGTCTTTCAAAGATAATTCGTAAAAATCCAAATAACTTCACAGATCTTCATTGTAAAGGGTTTAAACACATGCTTGTTCAATGAACCATAAACAATTAATGAACATGCACCTGTGGAATGGTCGTTAAGACACTAACAGCTTACAAACGGTAGGCAATTAAGGTCACAGTTATGAAAACTTAGGACACTAAAGAGGCCTTTCTACTGACTCTGAAAAACACCAAAAGAAAGATGCCCAGGGGCCTTAGGCATGCTGCAAGGAGGCATGAGGACTGCAGATGTGGCCAGGGCAATAAAATGCAATGTCCGACTGTGAGACGCCTAAGACAGCGCTACAGGGAGACACGTGTAACAACACCTGCACAGGATCGGTACATCCGAACATCACACCTGCGGGACAGGTACAGGATGGCAACAACAACTGCCCGAGTTACACCAGGAACGCACAATCCCTCCATCAGTGCTCAGACTGTCCACAATAGGCTGAGAGAGGCTGTTCTGAGGGCTTGTAGGCCTGTTGTAAGGCAGATCCTCACCAGACATCACCGGCAACAACGTCGCCTATGGGCACAAACCCACCGTCGCTGGACCAGACAGGACTGGCAAAAAGTGCTCTTCACTGACGAGTCGCGTTTTTGTCTCATCAGGGTTGATGGTCGGATTCGCGTTTATCGTCGAAGGAATGAGCGTTACACTGAGGCCTGTACTCTGGAGCGGGATCGATTTGGAGGTGGAGAGTCCGTCATTGTCTGGGGCGGTGTGTCACAGCATCATCGGACTGAGCTTGTTGTCATTGCAGGCAATATCAACGCTGTGCGTTACAGGGAAGTCATCCTCCTTCCTTATCAAATCAAATCAAATGGTACACTTCCTGCAGGCTCATCCTGACATGACCCTCCAGCATGACAATGCCACCAGCTATACTGCTCGTTCTGTGCGTGATTTCCTGCAAGACAGGAATGTCAGTGTTCTGGCATGGCCAGCGAATAGCCCGGATCTCACGTCTGGGACCTGTTGGATCGGAGGGTGAGGGCTAGGGCCATTCCCCCCAGAAATGTCCGGGAACTTGCAGGTGCCTTGGTGGAAGAGTGGGATAACGTCTCACAGCAAGAACTGGCAAAACTGGTGCAGTCCATGAGGAGGAGATGCACTGCAGTGCTTACTGCAGCTGGTGGCCACACCAGATAATGACTGTTACTTTTGAATTTGAGCCCCCTTTTGTTCAGGGACACATTATTCAATTTATGTTAGTCACATGTCTGTGGAACTTGTTCAGTTTATGTCTCAGTTGTTGAATCTTATTATGTTCATACAAATATTTACACATGTTAAGTTTGGTGAAAATAAACACCGTTGTCAGTGAGATGACGTTTCTTTTTTTGCTGAGTTTACAATGTGTTATTGTGTGTGTGTGTGTTTGTGTGTGTTTGTGTGCATAATCAATGTTCCCAGGTTTCTCCTGCTCCTCCTCTGATGGTGTGTCCCTCCAGCTCCCCCAAGGACCTGTAACAGATCACCACACAAAGTGATGTATCCCTCCATCTCCCTCAAGGACCTGTAACATATCACCACACAAAGTTATTTATCCCTCCATCTCCCTCAAGGACCTGCAACATATCACCACACAACGTTATTTATCCTCCCATCTCCCTCAAGGACCTGTAACATATCACCACACAAAGTTATGTATCCCTCCATCTCCCTCAAGGACCTGTAACATATCACCACACAAAGTTATTTATCCCTCCATCTCCCTCAAGGACCTGCAACATATATCACCACACAAAGTTATTTATCCTCCCATCTCCCTCAAGGACCTGTAACATATCACCACACAAAGTTATGTATCCCTCCATCTCCCTCAAGGACCTGTAACAGATCACCACACAAAGTTATTTATCCCTCCATCTCCCTCAAGGACCTGTAACATATCACCACACAAAGTTATTTATCCCTCCATTTCCTTCAAGGACCTGTAACATATCACCACACAACGTTTTTTTAGAGGTATACTTTAAATAGATGCAGTATACTTTGATATCAAAGCATTAGCTCAATAAGTATAATACAGGTGTAGCATCTTAATATGATCATCCTGTTGTTGCAGGACATTTCCTGCACAGTATGAAATGCAAACTCGTAGTGTATTCAAGGTTTAAAAGAGTCTTCTAAAGTTTTGTATTTCCACTTCAGAATTTCAGACTTCATTTTCCCTAACTACAGATGTATCAAGCCCTACAAAAATGTCCATGCATTCTAATACACACAATAATTTACATATCCTTTTGCTGCAGGAGTACTTTCATTCTGTGAGAAACTGGTCAAATTAAGATCCTACACCTGTATTAGTGTCAATAGCATATGGATATTAGTCTTACCTGTGGCTTTGTGTGGCTTCACATGATAATAGACTGAATCTGCTACAGGTGGGGTTGCTGTTTATGTAGGAGGATAAACATCAGCATAATATAATAGTTATATCCAGAATAATATCAATAATAATATCCTAAATAATATCCAGAATAATGTACAGAATAATAAACATTTATTCAATATGGGGTCAAAGAGGAGTGAGGATCTGATAGGGGGAATATGGAGGGAGGGATGTCTAGTCTTACCTCTCTTCTTCTTGGCTTTGACATTCTTTTGGAGGTCAACCTCAGCATAGGTCACATCAACAGGACCAGCTGCTGCTGACAATGGACATTTGCAGTCAACAAATGCAGAAATTAGCTTAATGCATATTCTGCCTCTTCATTCGAAACAGAAAAACATAATCAGGCTGAGAGAGAGGTAATATAGGTGTAGAGAAGGGGTGGGCAAATTATGTTTGAGAAAATAAAATAAAACGTTTGTCCACCTCTGGAGTAGAGAGAATACAAATACAATAGTGAAATGTAGAGATTTCAATAGGCCGGCCTGAATGTTTTGACAATATTTAGGAGATAATTTGCTATGGGAGTGCAAATCCAAATGTATGTTAACATCAACACTATAATCCATAGTTCATCACACTGATGATTGTCAAGCCCTGGCCTATAGAACTCTAGCTAGTTTGGTCAGGGTGTGAATATATTCTAGGTTTTGTATTTCTATGTTTGGCCGGGTGTGGTTCCCAATCAGAGGCAGCTGTCGCTCGTTGCCTCTGATTGGGGATCATACTTAGGCAACCAGTTTTCCTGCCTGCGTTGTGGGATTTTGTTATCTTCATGTTTAGGCTTTTTTTTTGTGTGTGTGTGTGTGTGTGTGTGTGTGTGTGTGTGTGTGTGTGTGTGTGTGTGTGTGTGTGTGTGTGTGTGTGTGTGTGTGTGTGTGTGTGTGTGTGTGTGTGTGTGTGTGTGTGTGTGTGTGTGTGTGTGTGTGTGTGTGTGTGTGTGTGTGTGTGTGTGCGTGTGCGATGAGTTTGAATAGGAAATATAGCAAAATGAATAGGAAATGTAGTCATTGACAAGGTTAGAAATAATGAATTTTTTTTATATAAATAATAATTGTGTCCTTCAAACTTTGCTTTCGTCAAATAATCCTCCATTTGCAGCAATAACAGCCTTGCAGACCTTTGGCATTCTAGTTGTCATTTTGTTGAGGTAATCGGAAGAGATTTCACCCCATGCTTCCTGAAGCACCTCCCACAATTTGGATTGGCTTGATCACCACTTCTTACGTACCATACGGTCAAGCTGCTCCCACAACAGCTCAATAGGGTTGAGATCCTGTGACTGTGCTGGCCACTCCATTATAGACAGAATACCAGCTGACTGCTTAATAGTTCTTATATAGTTTGGAGCTGTGCTTTGGGTTATTGTCTGTTGTAGGAGGAAATCGGCTCCAATAAAGCGCCGTCCACAGGGTATGGCATGGCGTTGCAAAATGGAGTGATAGCCTTCCTTCTTCAAGATCCCTATTACACTGTACAAATCTCCCACTTTACCACCACCAAAGCACCCCCAGACCATCACATTGCCTCCACCATGCTTGACAGATGGCATCAAGCACTCCACAGCATCTTTTAATTTGGTCTGCGTCTCACAAATGTTCTTCTTTGTGATCCGAACACCTCAAACTTCGATTCGTCTGTCAATAATATTTTTTCCAATCTTCCTCTGTCCAGTGTCTGTGTTCTTTTGCCCATCTTAATCTTTTATTTTTATTGGCCAGTCTGAGACATGGCTTTTTCTTTGCAACTCTGCCTAGAAGGTCAGCATCCCGGAGTGGCCTCTTCACTGTTGACGTTGAGACTGGTGTTTTTGCGGGTACTATTTAATGAAGCTGCCAGTTGAGGACCTGTGAGGTGTCTGTTTCTCAAATTAGAAACTCTAATGTATTTGTCCTCTTGCTCAGTTGTGCACCGGGGCCTCCCACTCCTCTTTCTATTCTGGTTAGAGCCAGTTTGCGCTGTTCTGTGAAGAGAGTAGTACACAGCGTTGTACGAAATCTTCAGTTTTTTGCCAATTTCTCGCCTTCATTTCTCAGAACAAGAATAGACTGACGAGTTTCAGAAGAAAGTTATTTGTTTCTGGCCATTTTGAGCCTGTAATCAAACCCACAATTGCTGATGCTCCAGATACTCAACTAGTCTCAAGAAGGCCAGTTTTATTGCTTCTTTAATCAGCACAACAGTTTTCAGCTGTGCTAACATAATTGCAAAAGGGTTTTCTAATGATCAATTAGCCTTTTAAAATGATAAACTTGGATTAGCAAACACAATGTGCCATTGGAACACAGGACTGATGGTTGCTGATAATGGGCCTCTGTACGCCTATGTAGATATATCATAAAAAATCAGCCGTTTTCAGCTACAATAGTCATTTACAACCTTAACAATGTCTACACTGTATTTATGATCAATTTGATGTTATTGTAATGGACAAATAATTTGCTTTTCTTTCGAAAACAAGGACATTTCTAAGTGACCCCAAACTTTTGAACGGTAGTGTATATATATGTACACATTGTAACTCATCTTAGATACACTGCTTCAATTTTTTTCTCAATATATGTCACAGTTGAGAGTCACCTTTCTTTTTCTTGTCCAACTTGTTCAGTTGAATCTGGGCGTAAGTCACATGACTTGGTCCAGCAGCAGAAGCACCAGCAGCATCTGAGACATAATACACAAACACCTCCACTTAGTCAAACTCTACATGTCATATTAAATGAAGACAAGCAGGCTACTACACATTCATACTGAAAACATTACATTACACTACCATTATCATTGTTGTCTGAGGGATTGATCGTATCGTAGATGTTAGCATCACCTGTTGGTCAAAAAATAGAGAGAAATCTTTGTTAGTTTGGTTATTCCTGAGCTTGCCTATGAACATAGAGTATGATAACATGTTGTAAACAAAGTGGATGTTGATGAGCCAGTGTATGAGGTTACAGAGAGAGGAGAGTGGTAGAGGTCTGGGCTGAGAGACTGACCATGCTGCTGATGTGTATACCCAGTATCAGGAGCCTGGCCCTGGGTAGATCCTTGGTCCTGTTGGGGGTCCTGGTTGGTGCTCTGGGGCTGAGGGGGCCTACAGGGAGAGAGATACTCAGCATAGGAAGCACAGAGAAGATGTTATACTGTACGTATCAATATAGTTGAGAGACAGGTGTACTCACCAGAATATTCTGATGAAACAGGAACCTGTAATGACAAACACATTGTGTTATGTACTGAACTTTCTTCAAAAACCTATATTTAGAAATGTCTCTCCTAAACATGTAATAGAATGTTTTGTATTAAATGAGAAACAGCCAAAGTCTCACCTTTGTTGTTTTGATTTCTCCACAGCAGGACCAGGAGAATGACCAGTAGAACACCAGCAACAACCAGACCCACAACCACTCCTACTAGGACTGATGTAGAGGATCCATGAGCTACGACTGGAGAGACTGGAGAGAGAACAGCACAGACTCTGATAGAGGTTATATAGGTTTAGAGTATAGAGCATGAAAAGAAAGTAGGCTGGCCCATCTTTTGACAATTTAGTTGAGAGATCATATTTTCTAGGGGAGTGCAAATCTAAAACTATATTAACATCAACACTTAAATGACATGTTTTTCACACAGATAATAAAAAGGTAACTAACTTGTGATCATAAATGTTTTCTCACCTCTCACTGTCACCCAGCTTCCTGGTGATTCTCCTTGACCAGATTTACACTTATAGAATCCTTCATCTGACTTGGATACTGTAGGGATAGTCATCTCTCCTTTGGTCTCATTCTTGATGAGTACTCCATTTTTGTAGAAATCAGATTTGAAGTTTGAGCTGACTTTCCGGTATTTACAGCTCAGAGTCAGAGAGTCTCCTTCAGTCACGGGATGGACAGGGCTCTCCAGGATCACATCACCATCTGTGTAACATAATATATAAATAATACTGTAAATCTGGAGTCATCCCTAACAATACATCAACATCTTATGAGCTTGTATTTATGAGATGCAATCATTCAGTTACAGAATTGAACATCCTATCATATATATGTAGAAATGTTAGTGAGGGTTGTACAATAAACATACCATTTACAGTGATGTTGACAGCATTACTGTAGTCTCCTGATCCAGACTCACACCAGAACACTCCACTGGACCATGTGTATGTGTTGCTGATGGTACATGTGGACCCTGTTGTTGATCCCCAGTTAGAGACACACCCTGACCTCACTCCTCTCTCTCTGTAGCTCATCAGTCTCCATCCAGTAGAGTTCCCCTTCTCCTCACAGCTCAATGAGAGAGACTTTGATGTAAAGTGTTGTGTTGTGTTGGGACTTATTCTGAGAGACACTGAAGGCTGCAGATCTGAAACAAAGAGACAGAGTCAAACCTATAGTTATATATACACATGAGGGTGACTTAAATATGATTCAATACAATTTCAATGCAGTTAGTTACCTCCTGACCAGAGAAACTGAGGTTCACTGTAGAGTGTATCATAGACTGGGTCTCCTCTCCCAGCTCTACACACATATCCTCCTGTGGGAGTAGGACCAGAAGGGATCAGAGTGTAGGAGTCTTCAGTAGTCCCATTGCCTCCTTCTGGTAGACGCTCAAAAATGTAGGACTGCTCTGTTAAAATGGGAACAGTCCTGTACCAGGAGAACCTCCAGCCTGTAGACGTCTTGTCAACTTCACAGCTCAGAGACACTGAGTCTCCAGGGTTCAGCCACTGAGGATAGATACTCAGAACAGCCTTGGGTTGAACTGTGATCAGGCAGAGGACAGGTTTGAAACTTTCAGTCTTAGCAATGATTCTTGTTACCCATGGAGATGTTTACATGATTAGATAGACTTACCAGACACAGTCAGTTGTACAGCATCACTGGTCTTGGAGAACGTCCTTCCCTTTACACCCTTACAGGTATATGAATCACTGATAGACATGTAGACAGGACTGATTCTGTTCTCAGACTTTGTATTAGAGTAGACTGGATGACCATTCTTATACCACTCATACTGCCATTCAGTGTCTCCTCCTCCCTGTATGTCACATCTCATAGTGACAGTCTCTCTAATGAATATCTGTGTCCAGTTGGGTTGGAGGGTCAGAACAGCAACAGGTCTCTCTGCACAGACACAACACAGACAACTAACTGAATATACAGTTATGAATGTATTTATTTATTTTCTACTCATGACTATAACTTCAAGTTAGCTACAAGTGTTATGATACAGTAAGCAGACAAAATATTTTACCCTAGATTACTTTATGTCCATATAAAATAGCAGCTATTTATCATAAAACTGTTTTAGACTCACCAGTAATGTTTATCTGGACTGGGTCACTGTACAGGGTATAGTAGACTGGGTCTCCTCTCCCAGCTCTGCACCAGTACTGTCCTCCATCAGAGACACTGACCCTGCTGAGTGTGTAGGAGTATCCAGAGGTTGAGGTTACTGGTGTAGAGTCTGGTCTGTGTCTGTACCAGTAAAACTCCCATCCATAAGACTCTACTGTACAGGTCAGTGTCACACTGTCTCCTGTGAATACGTTCGCTTGGTCTAAACTCAGTGTAGCCGTCGGACGACTATCTGTTGGAATCAAGAAATGTGTGTGATGCATCTGGAAAACATGGATCTGATCTGCTGCATGATATGTCCTCTTGATGGGTAAAGGTTAAACATTCAGTGAGGCAGAATAGTCTACAGACACACAGAAAATGTCTACATGATTGACTCAACAACAACAGTGTCTATCTATCTGTATGACCAGAGAGAGAACAGAACAAAGTAATGTACCTTTAACAGTGAGAGTGACAGGATCACTTGGTAGTGAAGATGTGGGTCTAGACACTGTGTTCCCTTCACACCAGTACTGACCCTGGTCAGACACACCAGCTCTACTGATGGTGTGAGAGACTCCAATGTTACTGTAACCAGACTGGGATACTACATTATCATTCCTGTCTTTGTACCACTGATAGCTCCAGCTACTGTCAGACCCTACTGAACACGTCAGAGTAACTGTCTCTCCAGTGTATGCAGGGTTTGGCTTTACAGTCAGTGTAGCTTTGGGCAGAGCTGTGAAATAAAGCCGAACACATCTGGATACATGCCTGGTAATTCAGCTGTTTCTGTAACGTTGTGATTAAAGTCTATTTTACATATGGAATGTTGACTCCATTCAGTTAGAATTGACAGTGTTTACAGTATATTTATATTAAGTGTGTATACAGTGTATACATTTATATTAACCCTCAGTGGCTCTGAATTTAGAAAGTCTAGATTGAAGACAAACAGTGAGCTCACCATTGATGATGATGGGGAGAGCTGAGCTGCCATATGAATTCTGGGGCCGACCGTTCCTCATCCCACCACACTTGTACTGACCAGCCTGGTCAGGGAGAGAGATGGAGTTTTTTCTGGTCTGAATGGGAAGCACTTGGTTGTCTCTGAACCAGTGGTACGTCCAGTCTGTGTAGTTTGATATGTCACACTGCAGAGTGACTGTCTCTCCAGGGTAGAGGAGACCCTGAGGAGTGACTATCTTCACTGAGGCCGTGGGCAGAGCTGTGGAAACAGTTATATGAAGACAAATGCAGTCAGAGTGGCTAATATTGCGTTGATTTCATCACAATCCACACAGTAGAGCGCAACGTTGAGTACCAATATTACCTTACTTTAGTAGGTAATATGGTAACTTTTATTTTGGATTTACATACACACCGGCAATGTCCCCTCTAAACTGCGCGTACGCGGGACCGGGGAACTTCCGTGGGCACAAAAAATACAAACGCGAGCAGAGAAGAACGAGATTGATTTTCCCATTTAGTTAACACTATCAACGTTGCACTCTACTGTGTGGATTGTGATCAAATCAACGCAATATTAGCCACTTTCAATGTAACATACCGAAACAAAACAAACTATGCAAGACTTAGTATGCAAAACTAACTGTGCAATATATCTTCCTGTAAACAGAGCGCACTGGCGTAGGATTCCATTACACTGACTTCCCGACTCAGGCCCTCTACACAGACCGGTGCGCCATAACCAATCAGAGCTGTAGTAGGCCTATAATGCAAATATCCATTGCCAAAAATGGATCTGTGCAATTCACTTTGAACTGGACTGTATGAGCAGTCGCAAGTAGATGAGCTTGATTTGAGCTCAAAGTGAGAGCTGCATGTAGCAAAGTCTGCACATTTGTTCATATTATTTGCTAGTTAGTGAGTTATTAGCCCAGTTATAGCTAATTTCTAGTCAACAATGGGGGAGTGGTTGCTTCCTACAAGAGCACAAAATGTGTGCATTTTTAGCCATCTTTGAAAAGGGAGTCAGGTAAAGAGCCTTTGTTATGCCTTAATGGGGCAGTGTTGTGTTTTGAGACGGTCTGAATAAGCTAACTTGCCAATTGGCAGAGCATAGCATAATTTGTTTGATTTGCTAATAATGGCATGGGAATAATGATGCATTTTATTTTGTAAAGTGCTTTCTTGACATTTTCAGTCACCTCCTGGTCTGAAGGACAAGTGGATAAACAGGTTAATGTCAAGCCCTGTATGTTTTTTTGTTCTCAAAGTTTAATGGAATGTAGGTCTACATTGAACCCCACACATTGGCTGCTACTGTAGGCTGAATAATAGAACAGCTATTTCCATGGTAAAATGGTATGGGATGTATTTTTCTCCATTATTTTTTATGGTAGGCCACTCTGGTAGGCCTACATTATGATCAAATACCCACAGTAGTCTATGTGGCCACTGTTAATACTGTAACTTAAAGTGGGTACAGTCTCAGTGTTCACAGTAAACGCGCTCCGGAAGTTGCACAGAATTTTCACAATGTTCAAGTTTGCGCTCAGTAGACTTGAAATTGGCTCAGTGCTGAAAGAAATTGAAGGAACATTGCACACAGACCATGTCTACATACACTGAGTGTACAAAACATTAGGAACACCTGCTCTTTCCAGGATTAGACTGACCAGGTGAATGCTATTATCCCTTATTTATGTCACTTGTTAAATCCACTTCAATCAGTGTAGATGAAGGGGAGGAGACAGGTTAAAGAAGGATTTTTAAACTTTGAGACATGGATTGTGTATGTTTGCCATTCAGAGGGTGAATGGGCAAGACAAGATTTAAGTGCATTTCAACAGGGTATGGTAGTAGGTTCCAGGTGCACCAGTTTGAGTGTATCAAGAACTGCAACACTGCTGGGTTTTTCACACTCAACAATTTCCTGTGTGCATCAACAATGGTGCAGCACCCAAAGGACATCCAGCCAACTTGACACAACTGTGGGACGCATTGGAGTCATTATGGGCCAGCATCCCTGTGGAACGCTTTCGAAACCTTGTAGAGTCAATGCCCTGATGAATTGAGGCTGTTCTGAGGGAAAAAGGGGGTGCAACTCAATATTAGGTAGGTGTTCCTAATGTTTTGTACACTGTGTCTATATAATATGACATAAATAGTGTCCATTTCTATGACAACAAAACAGACAGCAAAGTAACTCACCATTCACAGTGATGGTGAAAGGATCACTGATGATTGATGATATGGATTTGGACCCGTTCTCTCCCTGACACCAGTACTGACCCTGGTCAGACACACCAGCTCTACTGATGGTGTGAGAGACTCCAATGTTACTGTAACCAGACTGGGATACTACATTATCATTCCTGTCTTTGTACCACTGATAGCTCCAGCTACTGTCAGACCCTACTGAACACGTCAGAGTAACTGTCTCTCCATGGTATGCAGGGTTTGGCTTCACAGTCAGTGTAGCTTTGGGAAGAGCTGTGAAAACATATCACAGATTAGACATATTACCTAAAGTGGATACATTAGTAGCTACTGTATCTGGGAGCTGTTGGGGTGTATGGTCAGAACAGCCTTTGCCACTCCTGCTCAAAATCAAACCAGTATGAAACAATTGCCTTACACATGTTATTTGTGACACTACAAACACAAAATATATGCAGCCAAAAGCAGCTTTAAAAATCACAAATAAAGAAATAGAATGAAGCATTAAGAGATGGAGGCTTGATGAAGTGAACAAATATCTACCATCATCATCTTCAGAGTGTCCAGAGTTGATGAGTGTACTCAGCACTACAACAAAGAAAGTAATATTGCACCAATATTAGCTTGCAATAAATAACAACATGCCATATTCATGTTACTGATTAACAAATAGTTCCTGACCTATATTTTAAAGGAGCAATCTGTGATTTCTACATAGATTTTGCACTTTTAAATGAATAATAGCCATTAATTCTAAAAGAGCATAACTTTTAATAACTTCATTAGCTTACCATTATGGAAAAAACACATGATTCCACATGTAGGAAATCACGTTTTGGAACACTTAACGTGATGATATTTCACATGAAGTTTCACGTGGATCTTCACATGTGATGAAATAACCTTTCACATGTGAAATCATGTAAAACCATGTGGTTTTGGAACACTTCACATGTGATGGTATTTCATATGAAATTTCAGATGTGGATATTTTTCACATTACATTTCACAGGTGATGCACTGCAGACTAATATTTGTCGTTAAGATATCCCCGGAATGTCACGCAGTCTCACTGTTTTCAACTTTCATATTTGGAACACTTTGACATAAATTATTACATTGTGTTTGTTTATTTATACTGAAATTATTATTCAAGGTGTCCATTATCATCCCCTTGACCAAGAAAGGGAAAGTAACTGAACTGAATGACTACCGACCCGTAGCACTAACTTCCGTCATTATGAAGTGCTTCGAGAAACTTGTCAAAGACTACACCACCTCTTCCCTCCCCGACACACTCGACCCTCTCCAATTCCCCTACCACCCCAACAGATCCATGGACGACACAATCGCCATTGAACTGCATGCTGCCCTTACCAACCTGGACAAGAGGAATGCATATGTGGGGATGCTGTTCATTGACTACAGCTCGGCCGTCAATACCAAAGTGCCCTCTAAGCACACCAGCAATCTCACAGCACTGGGACTGAACTCCTCCCAATGCAACTGGGTCCTGGACTTCCTGACAGGCAGCCCCCAGGTGGTGAAGGTAGGCAACATTACCTCCTCAACATGGATTCTCAACATGGGGGCCCCACAACGGTGCTTCCTGAGTCCCTTCCTGTACTCCCTGTATACCCACAACTGCGTGGCCTCACACAGTTCCAACTCCATCATCTAGTTCACTGACGACACGACAGTGGTAGGATTGATTACCAACAATGACGAGACGGCCTACAGGGAGGAGGTAGGCACTCTGACGGTGTTGTGCCAAGTAAACAACTTCTCCCTCACCTTAAGCAAAACAAAGGAGATGATTGTGGACTTCAGGAAGAACCAGGCTGAGCACGCCCCCATCCTCATCAATGGGGTCGCCGTGGAGATGGTCAAAAATGTAAAGTTACTCAGCGTACACATCTCCGAGGAGCTGAAATGGTCAAACCACACGGAAACCGTTGTGAGGAAGGCACGACAGCGACTCTTTAACCTCAGGAGGCCCTCACAGTATTCTACAGGAGCACCATCAAGAGCATACTGTCAAACTGCATCACAGCCTGATACCGACAATTACCCTGCCCACACCCCAATGAACATTTGTATTTATCATTGTCACAGTTGTAAATATGTATATTTGATCATTGTATCATTCACACCTGAACTGTTGGACATCAGAGCTTAAGTCTTTCGCTGTACACTGCAATTATATCTGAGACCCTCTGCATGTGACTAAATTCAACATGTCCTCACCTGGGATTTTGAACCAACCTTTTGGTTCACGACATTCCGATCATCCTGCCACGCCACCATATCTGTGTCAATAACTGATTTCACCTGTATTCCTACACTTTGAACTTCAAAGTCAATCTCAGCTTTGTTTAAAATACACTCAATAAAACCTATTATATTTATCGTAGTGATTCAGGAGTAACATTGATAAGAGTAATATGCCACATCAGCATTAGACAATTATACAGAAAACCCTCAAATTGCTGAATCCAATAAATGAAATCAATGATGAGAGAATAGTCAGATTAACTGATAACTAAAATAGCAATGCAGATGGCATTATTTTGCAAAGTGCGGAGATATATAGGTAATTCAACTGTAGGGGACTTCTGAGAATGCTACAGACTTTGTAGCGTAGCAGAAAGATCAGTGTACCTCAAATCCAGAGGTTGTGAGTTTCAAATCCCAGGTGGGGTCATATTTAAAGTCAGCACTAAGTGATCATGTCAAATGTACAGCACATCAATTACCTTAAAACCCCTATACCATTTCATTACATCCCTTGCAAAAAAAAAACTCACGTGAGATGTGCGGTTTCATGTGAAATTTCACATGTGAAAACAAGAGACACGTGAGGTCAATCATGAAACCATATGTTATGTTCATATTTATTAAATTCATGTTAACACCACCTTTTCACATGTGAGAAAAATAACATATGAATTGCAAAACTTTCACGTGAAAATATAATTTTCATTTTCACGTGTGAAAAACATATACATGGGAAAACCTAACTCTCTGTAGAATTGCGTTTTCACATGTGAAAAAAATTCACATGTGAAAATCGAATTTGCAGTTTTAGATGTGAAAATGTTGTCAAGTGTAGTTCCATGGTATCGCGTTGAAATTTTGAATCCCCATGTTGTCACATTAATTTGTTCACGTGCTCAAACATTTTCACATGTGTAGTTTAATATTATCACATGTCGCTTTTACATGTTGTCACATGCCAGCAGCATACCACCCTTCATCCCACTGCTGGCTTGCCTCTGAAATGAAGCAGGGTCGGGCCTGGTCTGTCTCTGGATGGGAGACCAGATACTGCTGGAAGTGGTGTTGGAGGGCCAGTAGGGGGAACTCTTCCCTCTGGTTTTAGGAGATCGCAATGAAGTGGACATTACCCTGCTTAGGGTGCTGTCTTTTAGATAGGAAGTTAAATGGTTGTCCTGACTCTCTGTGGTTATAAAAAATCCCATGGCACTTATTGTAAGACTAGGGGTGTTAACCCTGGGGTAATGGCAAAATTCCCAACCAGGCGTCATTCCATTATGGCCACCTAATCATCCCCCTCATTCCTGATTGGCATAATACAGTGTCTTCAGAAAGTATTCACACCCCTTGACTTTTTCCACATTTTGTTGTGTTACAGCCTGAATTTCAAATTGATTCAATTGAGATTTTTTGTCACTGGCCTACACACAATACCCAATAATGTCAAAGTGAAATTATGTTTTTTGAAATGTTTACAAATTAATACAAAATGAAAAGCATTCATTTCTTGAGTGAATAAGTATTCAACCCCTTTGTTTTGCAAGCCTAAATAAGTTCAGGAGTGAATTGTGCTTAACAGGTCACATAATAAGTTGCATGGACTCACTCTGTGTGCAATAAGTGTTTAACATGATTTTTGAATGACTACCTCATCTCTGTACCGCACACAGACAGTTATCTGTAAGGTCCCTAAGTCGAGAAGTGAATTTCAAACACAGATTCAACCACAAAGACCAGGGAGGTTTTCCAATGCCTCTCAAAGAAGGGCACCTATTGGTAGATGGGTAAAAATAAAAAGAGCACATATTGAATATCCCTTTGAACATGATGAAGTTATTCATTACATTTTGGATGGTGTATCAATACACCCAGTCACTACAAAGATACAGGTGTCCTTCCTCACTAAGTCGCTGGAGAGGAAGGAAACCACTCGGGGATTTCACCACGAGGCCAATGGTGACTTCAAAACAGTTACAGAGTTGAATAGCTAAGATAGGAGAAAACTGATCGATCAACAACATTGTGGTTACTCCACAATACTAACCTAATTGACAGAGTGAAAAGAAGGAAGCCTGTACAGAATAAAGATATTCCAAAACATGCATCCTTTTTGCAACAATGCACTAAAGTAATACTGCAAAACATGTGGCAAAGCAATAGACTTTTTGTCCTGAATACAAAGTGTTATGGTTGGAGCAAATCCAATACAACACATTAATGATGAGTACCACTCTTCATATTTTCAAGTGGTGACCGCTAAGGAGCTAAAGATCCTAGGACTAAACACCTCCCTCTGCAAATGGATCCTGGACTTCCTGATGGGCCGCCCCCAGGTGGTAAGGGTAGGTAACAACACATCTGCCACACTGATCCTCAACACAGGGGCCCCTCAGGGGTGCGTGCTCAGTCCCCTCCTGTACTCCCTGTTCACCGATGACTGCATGGCCAGGCACGACTCCACCATCATTAAGTTTGCCGACGACACAACAGTGGTAGGCCTGATCACCGACAACGATGAGACAGCCTATAGGGAGGAGGTCAGAGACCTGGCCGTGTGGTGCCAGGATAACAACCTCTCCCTCAACGTGACCAAGACAAAGGAGATGATTGTGGACTACAGGAAAAAAAAGAGGACTGAGCACGCCCCCATTCTCATCGACGGGGCTGTAGTGGAACAGGTTGAGTGCTTCAAATTCCTTGGTGTCCACATCACCCACGAACTATCATGGTCCAAACACACCAAGACAGTCGTGAAGAGGGCACAACAAAGCCTATTCCCCCTCAGGAGACTGAAAAGATTTGGCATGGGTCCTCAGATCCTCAAAAAATTCTACAGCTGCACCATCGAGAGCATCCTGACTGGTTGCATCACCGCCTGGTATGGCAATTGCTTGGCCTCCGACAGAGGGTAGTGCGTACGGCCCAGTACATCATTGGGGCCAAGCTTCCTGCCATCCAGGACCTCTATACCAGGCGGTGTCAGAGGAAGGCCCTCAAAATTGTCAAAGACTCCAGCCACCCTAGTCATAGACTGTTCTCTTTGCTACCGCACAGCAAGCGGTACCGGAGTGCCAAGTCTAGGTCCAAAAGACTTCTCAACAGCTTCTACCCCCAAGCCATAAGACTCCTGAACAGCTAATCATGGCTACCCGGACTATTTGCACTGCCCCCCACCCCCACCACCCACCTCATCTTTTTACGCTGCTGCTACTCTGTTAATTATTTATGCAGTCACTTTAACTCTACCCACATGTACATATTACTTCAACTACCTCAACTAGCCGGTGCCCCCGCACATTGACTCTGCACCGGTACCCCCCTATATATATAGCCTCCCTACTGTTATTTTATTTTACTTCTGCTCTTTTTTTTCTCAACACTTTTTGTTGTTGTTTTATTTTACTTTTTTTATTAAAAATAAATGCACTGTTTGTTAAGGGCTGTAAGTAAGCATTTCACTGTAATGTCTGAACCTGTTGTATTCGGCGCATGTGGCCAATACAATTTGTTTTGAATTGATTTGATTTGATTTGCATCAGTTTATGGGTATGCTTGTAATCGTTAAGGACTGGGGAGTTTTTCAGGATAAAAAAGAAACGAAGTTAAGCACAGGCAAAATCCTAGAGGAAAATCTGGTTGTCTGCTTTCCATCAGATACTGGGAGATGAATTCACCTTTCAGCAGGACAATAACCTTAAACACAAGGCCAAATCTACAATGGAGTTGCTTACCAAGAAGACAGTGAATGTTCCTGAGTGGTTGAATTAAATCTACTTGAAAATCTATGTCAAGACCTGAAAATGGTTGTCTAGCAATGATCATCAAACAATTTGACAGAGCTTGAATAATTTTTTTAAGAATAATGGGCAAATGTTGCACAGACCAGGTGTGGAAAGCTGTTAGAGACTTACCCAGAAAGACTCACAGCTGTAATCGCTACCAAAGGTGATTCTATAAAGTAATGACTCAGGGGTGTGAATACTTATGTAAATTAGATATTTTTGTATTTCATTTTCAATACATTTGCAAACATTTCTAAAAACATGTTTTCACTTTGTCATTATGGGTATTGTGTGTAGATGGTTGAGAAAAATACATAATTTAATCCATTTCGAATTCAGGCTGTAACACAACAAAATGTGGAATTAGTCAAGCGGTATGGATACTTTCTGAAGGCACTGTATCACTCCTCACCTCTCCACCTAATAGCTGATGTGTGGTGAGCGTTCTGACACAAAAATGGTCGCCGTGCATCACCCAGGTGGGTGCAACGCGTTGCTGGTGGATGAGGTGAGTTTCCCCCTACTATGTAAAGCGCTTTGAGTAACTCAGTTGGTAGAAAAGCACTATATAAATCCAATCATTAGTAATTATGTTATCACAGTAACTTCTCATAAGATCACGTGATCACATGCGATCACATGTGAAATTCAAGTGTTTTTTCCGTAAGGGTAGTACAACTGTCATATCTCATCATAACACAAAATATACTGTTATTTTATGACAATGTTTGTTAACAATGTCAGTGTAAACAAACAATGTACATTAATTAATTACTCTAGCCCCATTCTTCAGCCGTAAACCACAACAAGCGGCAGGGTGAATTACGGACTGCAACTTTAAATGGCCATTGACATGTTCTGCAGCAGGTTGGCATTTATTAGGATGACTCATGTACTGGAGGCAGCTCTGCAGGGTAGTCACAAGCTGGCACAGCCACAAAGTCATCAAATCGGATTTTAAACCTAACCTTAACCCTAACTTTTACCACACTTCTAACCTCATGCCTAACCCTAAATTCCAACCAAAAAGCGTATTTTGTTTACATATTTTTTTTGTTGATATGTAGACAAGTTAGACTTGCAGCTGGCCCGTCTAGTGAATATAGCTCAGCTTTGCCTCCAGCACAAGATTCATCCCAATAAAAGTAAACCTGCTGTTCTGGACATAGAGAAAGTACAGAGACCAAAAACCACACAATCTCTTAGTACAGTTAACTATAACAGTAGCGAAGGAACTCTCAGCCATTTACAATAATCACATCCTGATACTATAGCACATCCAACAAATATAGCATTTTGTATTCACTGTCATTGACAGTTCCTCTTTAGTTCCTGAGTGCTGACCTGGT
Organism: Coregonus lavaretus; assembly: GCF_964263955.1. Taxonomy (NCBI): domain Eukaryota; kingdom Metazoa; phylum Chordata; class Actinopteri; order Salmoniformes; family Salmonidae; genus Coregonus; species Coregonus lavaretus. Next base: position 92,463 of record NW_028159722.1, on the reverse strand, counting down.
TAAATGCACACCACACCACCACACCACCCAGGTCTGCAAGGTCACTCACTCTCACTTCATATGCAGGTGTAGGATCTTAATTTGACCTGTATTGTCACAGCAAAATAATCCTGCAGCAACATGATTTGAAAAACTAGTCAATAATGTTGCTTGATCGGTGGTTAGGCTATTAGTTGGCCAAAAGTAGGCTACAAGAAAAGTGCAATACTGTTAAAGCTGCAATATGTAACTTTTTGAGCGACCCAACAAAATTCATATAGAAATGTGAGTTATAGATCTGTCATTCTCATTAAAAGCAAATATAAGAAGCGGTAGATCAGTTCTATGTTCACTTTTTCTATGTTTTTAAAAAACTATCTATGGATAAACTGTTGCACTGTCTTTCACTAAAGGACCTTAACAACGGTGAACTTTCTCTCCGTCCAAAAGATCCTGCAAGGAGCATAGGACCATGGAAAACAGAGAGTAGGAAGGAACAAGCTGTTTAGTCATACCACTTCTCCAAGAGGAAGTAAACAACTGTAAAACAGAGAGCGTGCAGAAGGGGCTGGCACTCTTTTCCAAGGGCCTGACTCTTTCCCTTCTTTCTGTTCTCTTTTCTGTTCCCTCTCTCCCTGGCTATGCCCCGAGGGCTAAAGCATCCGGGTGAGGATAGACAATTGCTTTGTTCGCTAGGATATAAACACTGCATGACGATAGCGGCCAGGACCTATCGCAGGGCTCTAAAATAACATTTTTCATTGGTAACACTGGTGCTCCCAACATTTAAAGTTAGGAGCACCACATTAAATTTAGGAGCACCAGAAAATAATATTTGTTATATTGATTGAGATACAGCGTATATTGTGCCTACATGAATTCTAGCTACTTTTGAAGCATATGTTGTGCCCTAGAAACTAATATGTAACACTGTAAAGACATTAGTTTATTATAAAAGCTAAAATGTGTATACGAATACCTGTCATTGAAATTACAGTAATTTGTGGAATATTAGGTTTCTACATTGTGTAAAGGCACTATTTTCCTATTGAGATGCATTACATTAAAAATTGTACACTGTCTCTTTAAAACGTCGGGTGACTGAACGAAGTGTAAACAAATGGTTAATGACTTGAGAGTAGTTTTAGAACGGCTCATGACATGATATATGAGTATAAAATGTGGTTCCGGCGATCCGCTATTGGAAGATAAAAATGTCGGGCCGGTAATATGGGTCAGATCTTTTGACCTGGTTGGGCTAGAAGCTAACCGTTCTCGCTTCAGTAATGGTACAACCATGATGTTGACAAGTCTGCACTCGCTTGTTTCTCTAACGCACTCTAGGGAAGCCTTATCATTACAAAAGTTATTATCTGGGAGATTTTTTCCTAGTCGCACAGTGCTTCCAATATAAAACTAATTTTCACACAGCAAAATATTTTTTCGCATTCGGGATGGGGTCTCCCAGGACCCACATGGGGTTGTCACTTCTACCAGGTTGCAGCAAGTCAGTCTGGATAGATGCAGGAAGTGGCCTCTATGGGGACAGAGCAGCCAGTACCATGACTTAAGACGTCAGGCAACATAGCCGGAGGAAGAAGGAAACGATTGCAGTAGAACAGCTACGTAACTGGTCTTGGCCCTGCTCCATGGAGGAGGGTAGTCAAGTGCAGAGAGATCTCCTCAGTCGCTCGCTCCTGTAAGATGGGGAAGCAAAGCAGGCGGTGGCCCGGCTGGATGAACCAATCACAGTAAAAAATGGACTAGGAAAAGATGAAGCTTTGTGGACTTGGGAGTAACAGATAGCTGTGTGGGGCTCTGATGCCTGGTGAGGGCGAAGTAAACCCCCACCACACTTCTTCCCTAAGAACCAGAAAGTAAAGTAAGGAATTACTATACTGACTGATCTCTAGCTGGAGAGTGTTATCCGTAACAGAGTCAAGATGCCTTTGCCAAAAAAATCTCTCAGAATCCTTAAAAGGGCTGAGGGGTTTTCACAGTGATCGCTGGAAACCTGTTAAACTGTAGAACAGGGAAGCCAATATGGTTAGATTTCCCCTGTCTTGTTGTATAGAGTAGCAGCGTCCTCTGATGAGAAAAATGAGGGGAGGCAGGTAGCCTAGCGGTTAGAGCGTTGTGACAGTAACTGAAAGGTTGGTTGTTTTAAATCCTGAGACGGCAAGGTTGAAAAATCTGCCGTTCTGCCCTTGAGCAAGGCAGTTAACCCCCAAAACAACTGCTCCCCGGGCGCCCATGACATTGATGTCGATTAACTCAGCCCTCTGCACCGCTCTGATTCAGAGGGTTTGGGTTAAATGGGGAAGCCACATTTCGGTTGAACGCATAGAGTTCTGCAACTGACTAGTTGGCCCATTGACTTTGATTGCTTGTGCCAACATTTAGAGGGAAAAAGGGCCACTGTGGATGACGAAATACTTATTGCCGTCCTGTTCTGTGTGTCGTGACACTGGAGGGAGGGCTGACATGCTGACTTCCACCCCTGGCTGAAAACATGAGAAAGTTCCAGGGGGAAAGCCTGAGGGAGGAGGACACTCGGGGGAACAAAAGGTGTGTTTCCTACATTTTCTGATGTGAGCACAGCACAGCCACTAAAGTCAGCTGCTGCACAGAGAATAGGTTTTTGTCTTAACGCAGCCCTGCCTTCCCACTGCTACGAAACTCAGAGAGGGGAAGGACTGGCAAATATTAAACCCGAACAGGAAGTGTAGGGCAGGGAGCCGTAGGCTCTGCTCTCCATCCTACTCAGCTGCCAGGACTGGGCCTTAGGTTGGCCGACCCTTCTTACGGCCCTTAGGAGAGTTAGAGGGGCTGGTCCTTGATGCGGCTGCAGCGTAGGACTGCTTCCCTACAGGTTTGGCCTAGTTCAGCCTGAGTATTAGCAGACCTCTGCATCGCCGGGACCTCAGTCCCCAAGGCCAGCTTCTTGCTACCTCCGAGCTGTGAGGCTGGGGCGAGATGCAGGAACAAAGAACAAAAAGGCTGCCATGGGGCCCAGGTCTGTGGGGCAGGCAGCAGTTGAAGGCTTCACCTTCTTTCTTGCGAATGTCACACTTCTGCTGCATTGCCAAGACTTTGGTTGTTGCCATTGGCTATTGAAAATATAATCTAGTAGAAAATGTATTTCATATCGAACTGAAGCTTGTATGTCCTCATAATAGTGGACAGCATTTAGTGAGTAACTGCACATGCACATCTATTCTCCTCTGTGAGTTAGTGCTGTCCACAAGTCTAGTGACCCGTGCTCACGGTATTGCGGTATTGGCGGTAGCGGTATTGGCGTCAAAGAAGTGGCATCACACAGAGATACTTTTAGCTATATAACTGACATGGACCGAATCACCACAAAGTGGGGCTGGTTCAGTTAGTAGGCACAAAGCAACTCAATGCAAGGTGAACTAAATACAAGAGCTAAGATAGTTATACCCAGACGGTGGTTAGCTATCTGGCATTAGTTGTGAGGACTTGGAGTGTGGCTGAATCTCAGCACAGGCCGATAATCAGTAAAACCTGGCTTAATCTCAGCACAGGCTGGTAATCAGTAAAACCTTGCAAAACCATACATTGGCCAATAATAACTCTGGGGGAAACGCAGCGTGTGCAAGTTGACGCTTAGCCGTGAGCTTTTGTTGTTTACTTGCTAGTGTTCACCTAGTTGGCTAATAGCCTAGCTAGATAGTACCACGTTAGCCAAAGACAACCATATGAATAGCATTGTTTTCTTCAGTCTTGAGAGTCTCTTTTGTCCATAGCACTATTAGGTGTATCTGGTCAGTTTAGCCAACGAAAACGAGTAAACATTAGGTGTACTAAATGAGAGGAGCAAGGTGGCCAGTAGTAGCTAGCTTTTCAGCATTGCTGTGAATTAGCCTTGACAGGCATGAGCTAGCTCATTAGATGCCTTGTGGCTAATGGCTAGCTGAAGTAAGCAGTGTTTATGAACGCTATCGCCGGGAGGCTAGTGTAAGCGTTAGCTAGCTATCAGCCACCTAGTGAGAGTAAGGATAAGCTATAGCTAGCACAGTGCTAGCTGAAGGGAACAGCGTGGGTGCAGTGTTCAAATTCGGACTCAAAATCACATACGACCGTAATGCGTGAGGCTAAACCGGTCAGCCTAGTCATCACAAACAAGTGAAAGTAAGTTGTACTAAACGAGAGAAGGGAGCTAGCAATACTGCCGTCTGGGCAGGTAGGGAACTCGTTTCCGATTTATCTAGCCATGCTAATTGTGGGGATCTATTTTCTCATAACTGGATCTGTATGTGATGAATAGCTTAGAAGGAATGCATTGGTGATTAAACATAGAAGGTTTGTACTGTACTGATATGGATTGTTTCACCTAACAAGCTGTGATTCATGTGAGGAACGTTAGGGGGTAGGATGAGATAAGACGATTAGTTACCGGAGTGTAACTCCAGTTATATGAGTGGAGCGGAGCCCCATAGGGGAGCTCAGCTCCTATTGGTTTATCCACTGCCCTAAGGCAGCATCAGCCTGAGACAAAATTATGCACACACCTGCAGCCAATAGGAGTACAGGTGTCCCTATAAGAGGGGATGCCTCCCCTCAATCAGCCTCCCGAGATATTTATCTTCAGCGAGACTAGAGAGGGTCGGCAGGGCCTTAAGTCCTATGGGGCTCTGCTCCACTCATAGAACTGGAGTTACACTCCGGTAACTAATCGTTCTATATCGTGGATCTCCGCCCCATAGGGGAGCTCTGCTCCTATTGGTTTAAGGCGGAGCGTAGCGCTCCAAAATGTACTCCCTGCCGAGCCCAACACTTCCCATCAAAATGAAAAGGTCAGGCCTAGCAATGGCTGCAACCAATTCCCGCAGTACTGCAACCACTGTACCCATACAGGCGTCACAATATACTGCGTCATCGGTTAAAGACCCGCCCCACCTAGTCCAATGGCAACACCAATGACTAGTGGGCAGATCACCAGAATATAGGCCATACTAATCTGTACTAGCAGATAGATGGTACCTCAATATCCTGTTAAAATACTACCGACCACTAATGGAATGACACAAAGTGTCACTCTACATTGTGTACACAGTAGGCCTCCTCACTCAATCAATGGAACCCCAGAGATTAGTGGGCAGATCCCAGAACATGATTCATACTAATCTGAACAAGCAGATAGATGACTTCACATTCCGTCAAATTGTTATGACGGTCTAATAGTATTGTAACCAAGTTACTACTATTATCCCATCATTCCGCCCCATCCCAGTGAATCACTGGTGGGCAGATCAAATCATGTCCTCTACTGTACTGAACCTGTCAGTCAGGAGTCATGCCAAAAATATGTATTTCTACCCAAAGCGGACCTGATGGAAACCTGTGTCCACAGTCCTGCTTTTCCTCTCCTTCTAGCTCAAGATCTCCCTTCAGCTACGCTGAGTACAGATCGAGCCAAAGAGTTAGAAGACATATCTAAGAGATAGAAACGGATAAATGGAGACGGCGTCGACCATGACGCTGCTCTACAAATATCCTCTACCCCTGTTCCTCTGAAAAGGGCAGTAGAAGCTGCTACTCCACGAGTGGAGTGAGCTCTGATACCCTGAGGCAATTGTCGCCCCGCTGCCTCGTAAGCTGTCTCAATGCCTTCACAAAGCCAATGAGACAGACGCTGTTTCGAAAGTGGTCTACCTAGTGCAGCCGCACCGTGACACACAAACAGCTGAGGCGATGACCTAATCGCTGCTGTGCGCTCAACGTAACACGCCAAACCGCGTACTGGGCACAAGCAATGAAGCTTTTCCTCACTCCTCTCCCTATGAGGAGGGGGATAAAAAGCCCACAACTCCACGGTCTGTGAGCTATATGAGCTCTTAATAACCTTCGGCACAAAAGCCGGGTTAGGACGTAACACCGCTCTGCTCAGATCGCCATTAATGGCAAGGCAGTCGGGTCTCGTCGACAGAGCACACAAATCACTGACACGCTTAGCGGTAGTCAAAGCGAGCAACAGTGCCGTCTTCATAGACAGCATCTTGAGGGGTATTTGATACAATGGCTCGAACGGCGACTTACATAGCGCCTCGAGTACCAACGCCAAATCCCACTGGGGCAGCGTGGCTCTAGGTGTTGGCCTAAGCCGCCGCGTTCCCAATAAGAAACGTTTCACTAGAGGATGGCTGAACACATTCGTTCTGCCAAAACCCTCGTGACCAGCTGAAATTGCCGCTGCAAACACCCTAATGGTGTCAGGCGATCTCTGCCTATCAAACATAAACTGTAGGAAAGAGAGCACACTCTCAACCTGACAGCTCATGGGGTCCACACCTTGTGTGTCACACCATCGTGAAAAAACGTTCCATCTGCTGGTATACATCCTGGAAGTGGAACTGGCCTGTGCACCCTGTATGGTTCTGATCACTGCATCAGATAACCCACGGCGCCTCAGCCTGTCCCTCTCAGGAACCAAGCCTTCAGTGGTTGGCCGATTATGGGCAACTGCCCTATCGAGCCTCCCGCCTGGGTCAACGCGTCCCGTCGATGTGGAATTGGCCAAGGTGGCGCAAACCATGGAGCCCCTGGCCGATCGGGGGCTATCAATATTATTGACAGCCCTCCTGATCTCACCCTGGCTAGCAGTAGGAGAATGCAAGACAGCGGAGGGAATGCATACAGAAGAACTCTCGGCCACGGGTGGTGCGCGAATGCGTCCCTGCCCAGTGGTGGTTCGTCCTGTTCCCTCAGAGAGAACCATAGGGGACATTGCGCGTTCACACGTGACGCGAATAGATCCACCTCGGCTCTCCCGAACTGTTCCCAAAATTGGAGAACAATGTCCGGATGCAGACACCACTCGTCGTCTCGAGGACCCCCTCTTGACATGAGGTCTGCTCCTACCTTCAAGTAGCCCGGAATGTGTGCTGCTCTCAACGAGCGAAGGTGCTTGTGAGCCCACAGCCACAATTCCACTGCCGCCCGGTGGAGAACAGGAGACCTGACTCCTCCCTGGCGATTTATGTGAGCTACTGTGGTCCGGTTGTCTGACCAGACCAACACATCGACGACCCCGAAGGGTGGACGCGAAGTGGGTCAGAACCAGTCGAACCGTTTCCAACTCCAAGAGGTGTATGGGGCGACTCGAACGAGGCCACACACCTCCTATCGCTTGAGACTGACATGTCCCTCCCCATCCAGTCAGAGAGGCATCTGTGAGCACTGGAATGTAGGATGACACCTTGCCTATCGGGACTCCGTGCGTGAGAACGCTCAGACTCCTCCAATAGTTCAGGTCTGCTCTTAGCGAGAGAGGAACCACTACCAACCGATGACGTTGACGCACTGGGTCTAGTCTTAGTTGGGCGAACCATCGCTGCATCCTGCGCATGTGCAGGAGCCCCAGCGGACCCACTGAATGTGCTGACGACATGAGACCCAAAAGTGACATGATCGACAGCGCCGTCACAGTGTGATTCGGACGACACTTCCTCAGGGCTAGCAATAAAGCTTCCCTTCGAGGGTCCGAAATTCGAGCCCTCATCATAACAGTGTCTAACTGTATACCCAGATAGACAATCTGATGACTGGGCCAGGGCGCGCTCTTTTTCCAATTCACAGCGAACCCCAGACGTGTGAGATGAATCACTGTCTGAGTCGTGTGAGTGAACGCCAGCTCTGCTGACGGGGCGAGAACCAGTAGGTCGTCTAAGTAGGCTAATAGCCGTATCCCTTGACGTCTCAACGGTTCCAATGCCGCCTCCACACATTTGGAAAACGTTCGAGGTGCCAGGGCGTACCCGAATGGCATCCTCGTGAACTCGTACGCCACCCCTTGAAAGGCGAATCGCAGAAACTTCCTGTGGCGCGATTGTATCGGCACATGAAAGTACGCGTCCTTTAGGTCTATGCTTGTACAAAAGTCTCCTTCCTGGACACATTCCAGTAGACGTTTTGTCGTCAGCATTCAGAAGGGCCGTTTGGTTATGCTCTCGTTGAGAATGCGTAAATCCAAAATCGGCCTCACTCCCCCCGTCTTTTTGGGCACTAGGAAATAGGGCGAATATAGCCCCTTGTTCCTTTGCTCCCGGGGAACTACTGTGACCGCCTCCTTCGCCAAAAGTTCCGTAATCTCTGACATCAGAGCGGCCACTTTTTCTGGCGTTTTCATCACAGTTTCCACCACTCCCTTGAACGGGGATGGGGTTCGATGGAATTGGAGGGCATAACCCTTCTGCAACGTCTGTTCTAGCCAGCGTGAGAGGGTGAAGCTTCGCTGCCACTGCCAGCAATGCAGAGAAAGCGGGCGCGCGCGAAGCTGTGGTACATTCAGTAGGAAGGACCTGTATTCCTCTATGGCCCTTGCCGCCGCTATTCCCCAGCACTGAGGTGGTGGAACAGCCCAAGGCGGGCCTCCCTCGAAAGGGAGAGGAAATAACAGCACGTTCTGAGAGAATCGGGGGCCCTAATACATTGGTTACGTCTGTAACACTAGTATTCCGGCCCTCCGTGAACGTAGCACGGGTTTGAGCTGCGCAGACTAAGGTGTAAACCTGAGACAGAGCGCCTTCCCCGGATAGCAATTGCGTCATCATGCCATTGTCTGGCCGAGACTGCTGCCTGCCATGAGAACCATCCACTACAGTACTCCTAAGAGTCTGCAAAGTGCGGTCTCTAACTGGTAACACAAGGTGGCGCCATGATACCTCTTTATCACTAGTCACATGAGTCTGCTCAGCTGCTCACTCTTGGTGGGCTGAGCTACACTCAGAGTAGTGGGTATCATTGCGTTCTGTGTTACAGTTTTTCTCCATTGGTTTGGCTCATTTCTTGAAACAGAAATTACATTCTCAAAACTACATGGACAAACCTCCAAACCACTTGGCAATTGTTCACAACAGAATTGAATTTCTCATTCATTTCATCAAATTGCAAATGTCTAAGTACATGTCTCAATGTCTCAGTACATCTTTGCAAATGATTAAGTACAGGTAGCCTACATTTAGCCCAATTTCCAAGTGAATAGATCTTGTTGATCTAAACTGATTGTTGATTCTCAGTCTAATGGTTGTTCGCTCCAAAACGTGTCAGCGTCATTTCATTGTATAAGTCATCACATGCACAATAGTCTGTTCAATTGTCAAAATTAGTCAAGAACATAATACCATGAATACCATATATGAATCCCTTGGAACATTTGATAAATTTATTACAGCAATTGACAGTCAGGTGAAACTAGAACTTGACTAACGAAGGAGGAGTTTCACACATCTCAGATGACCAATCAAACAGTATGTTTAGTTACCTGACAGGTGCTGTCCATGACTGTGAATGCTGCCAAACATGTATGTAAAGAGCTTGACCATGCAGGACCAGTACAATTTCTGAACATGGAGGCACCTGGCCAAGTAAATGAACAAGGGCAACTGCCTGCTCGAGGAAGAGGAAGAAGAAGAGGAGGAGGAGGAGTAAGGGTGCGTGGTGGTGGAATAGGGGGAAGAGGCCGAGGAGCACGAAGACACCATGCTGTCCCGGATGAAATTCGGGCCACAATTATAGACCATGTCATCAACCATGGCCTCACAATGGCGGAGGCAGGTCGCCGAGTGCAGCCTAATGTGCCTCGCTCAACAGTCTCCTCCATCATCCAAACCTTTCGCAGGGAAAACAGGTATGTAGTCAGTCAATGATGGAATTATATGTTGTATAGGACAGGACACTGTGCATAGAGCAAGAAATATATTTATTTACATATTTACCTATTCATTTAGTGTGTGTGTGTGATAGGCCTACAGTAATATCTTACCTCAATGGGATGTTATGATACTAAAAATGACAAGAAAAACATTGGAGAAAATAAACTATGGAATAGTTTATTTTCTACAGTATTGATGATACAGTTTACAGTAGTATTCCAGTCACTGTGCAGTGATGCATTAGAATTGTGGTAAAGTTACTGTAAGTAAAACAACAATACAATTACATAGGTAACTCATTCTGTAAGGAATACATAAGGTATACATTACGAATGGAGTGTTGTCCTTTGACTTCTATATCTAGGATTGGACGACAACCTTGCACAGGTGGCAGAGGAAAACTTCTCAATGAACAACAAGAACAAGAGATCTGTAACATGGTGAGGCAAATAATGCCATCACATGGAGACAGATCCGCGCTGCAATCCTACAAGACAATGCCATATTCCAAAATGTCAACTCTATAAGCATCTCCACAATAGACCGGATATTGAAGAAGCATCAGATGACAATGAAGCAAATTTACAGGGTACCATTTGAGAGGAACTCTGATAGAGTGAAAGAGCTGCGGTACCAGTATGTACATGTAAGTCAGTTACTGGTTGTCCATCATTATAACATTTTTACAATTAAGCAGTGGTTCCCAAACTTTTTTGGCTTCAGTACCCACTTTACCTGATTTGTGTATCCAGGTAATCCAGGTATGGAAGTATTTGATTTATCTGACTTCAACATTTCGCCTAAAAACTGCAGCTTACTGTATGATGCAATTATCATTATAATCCTTATTTTGAAGAATATAACATACAATAAGAAAAGGGGTCAAAGAGCTGCAATTAGTGCCTCCCATGTAAATCTATCTAATACTGTGGGTTTTACTGTAACATTTCAGTAAGTCTAGTCATTGATGATTTCCCCCCTCCCCTTTCTGTCAAATACCCCCTGTAGTACCTCTGCATAGGGGTACATGTACCCCAGGTTTGGAACCACTGGAGTAGTGGCCAGTAGTATATTGAACTTGTGGAGAACATAGAACATTCCTATGTAATTGTCTGTAACTGTAGTGTATGACTCTTCTGTATGACTGATTTGATGTTTTCTTTTTTTACGCTATTGTAGAGAATAATGGCATTGGAAGGAAACGAGACCCATCACATCCTCGTGTTTGTGGATGAAGCTGGCTTCAACCTGGCCAAGGGCCGAAGACGTGGCCGTAATATTATTGGCCACCGGGCCATGGTGGATGTCCCAGGCCAGCGAGGGGGCAATATAACTATGTGTGCTGCCATATCGGAGAATGGTGTGGCCACTCACATCCCCAGTCTTGGCCCATACAATACACAGAAGCTCCTCATCTTCTTGGACCGCCTTCATGTTGATTTGATCCCTGAAAATGAGAGCGGTCTCGTAGGGCCTCACCTACCACAATATGTCATTGTATGGGACAATGTGAATTTCCACCGTGGCCCGCTCATCAGGGCCTGGTTCACTACTCATCCAAGGATGGTCATGGTGTTCCTACCACCTTACTCTCCTTTCCTCAATCCTATTGAGGAGTATTTCTCCGCTTGGAGGTGGAGAGTGTATGAGCATCGGGCTCAAGATCAGAGGTCCCTGCTCCATGCAATGGACGCTGCGTGTGAGGATATTACAGGAGATCAGTGTAGGGGATGGTTGCGACATGCACGCCGTTTCTTCCCTCGTTGCATCGCAAGGGAGAATATACGCTGTGATGTGGACGAGAATCTGTGGCCAGACAGACAGCAGCGTGTGGATGGCCAGGAGGGTGAGGACAGCGACCAGTGAAGAACTGTTAGTTGTGAAACTCCAGCTTTATTTACAGCACTGTAGGCTGCATATAATTTTCATTGTTTTTTGTTTGTGTGTTTATATTACAGTATATTATGCTGTATACATTTTCTTTTTACTCTGATGTATGGAAGTTACTTTATGTGTGTGAATGATAATGGTTACAATTTCCTTGGCAGTATGAGTGCAATGTGTGATGTCAAACCTTGGAGGCTACTCTTACCCTAAAATCCTATTTATTTTTTTCAGTTTTATACACAATTGTATTCTGTTAGCTAGACAAAAAACAGTACAGTAACCATTGTCAATGAAGGACTGGGCTAAGACTGAAAGGTGGACATGAGGGATATTTCAATGGTCCTCTGCCATAGTGACAAAACATCTAAACATTTTGACTTGCAGTGCTTACACAATGCCAAAGGGACGAAGCATTTTGGGGGCACTGACTGTTTAAATGAGAAGGAAATTTAGTTTTGACACATGCGTGAACTGTTTTGGGAGAGGTATGAGCTTTTGCAAGTGAGCTATAGTGTTGTGCTGAACTGTAAGACTGTTTTGCCAAATGATCTTAGAGTTTTGAGAATGTAATTTCTGTTTCAAGAAATGAGCCAAACCAATGGAGAAAAACTGTAAACGGGGGCACCGATACGTTGGTTACGTCCTGTAACTCTAGTATTCCGGCCCTCCTTGAACGCAGTATGAGTCTGTACTGCACTGACTAAGGCATTAGCCTGAGACAGGGCGACATCCCCATATGTAGATCGCGTCATCATGTCATACTCTGACTGAGACTGCAATCTGTCGTGTGAGACTCTCTCTACAGAGCTCCTAGGAGTCTGTGACATGAGGTCTCTCCTCGGTAACACAGGGCTGTGCCCTAATACCTTCCTCACATTCGCCTCCTGTGTATGCTCAGTTACACACCTCTGGTGAGTCGAGCTACATACAGAGTGGTGAGAATCAATACGTTCTGTGAGAACAGGGGGCGCCGATACGTTGGTTACGCCCGTAACTCTAGTATTCCGGCCCTCCTTGAACGCAGCACGGTTCTGAGCCGCCCTGACTAAGGCACTAGCCTGAGACAGAGCGCCCTCTCCATGCATAGGTCGCGTCATCCTGTCATCCTCTGACTGAGACTGCAACCTGTTGTGTGAGACTCTCTCTACAGTACCCCTAAGAGTCTGTGACATGAGGTCTCTATTAGGTAATGCAAGGCGGCGCCTTGTAACTCTCTTTTCACACGCCTCCTGTGCTTTCTCAGTTTCGCACTTCTGGTGGGCTGAGCTACACTTGGAGTGGTGAATTTTAGCGCGTTCTGTAGTAAACGGGGGCGCCAATACGTTGGTTACTTCCGTAACTCTAGTTTTCCGGCCCTCCGTGAACGCAGCACGGGTCTGAACTGCACTGACTGAGGCGTTAGCCTGAGACAGGGCGCCATCCCCAGATATAGGTCGCGTCATCATGCCATTCTCTGGCTGAGACTGCAGCCTGCTGTGTGAGACGCTCACTACAGCACTCCTAGGAGTCTGTAATGTGAGGTCTCTATGAGGTAACACAAGGCGGCGCCTTGATACCCTTTTACCTTCACCTCCTGTGTGTGCTCAGCTCTGCATCCCTGGTGGGCTGAGCCACACTCTATATGTGGTTATTATCAGCGCGTTCTGAGAGAAACGGGGGCTACGATACGTTGGTTACATCCGTAACTCTAGTATTCCGGCCCTCCGTGAATGATGCATGGGTCTGAACTGCACTGACTGAGGCGTTAGCCTGAGACAGAGCGCCGTCCCGAATAGCGGTCGCGTCATCATGCCATTATCTGGCTGAGACTGCAGCCTGCTATGTGAGACACTCACTACAGCACTCCTAGGAGTCTGTAAAGTGAGGTCTTTATAAGGTACACCTTAAACGTAATACCTTTTATATACCTACCTTATGTGTGCGCTTAGCAACGCACCATGGTGGGCTGAGCTGCACTCATAGTGGTAAGAGAGAGAGCGAGAGTGAGGAAGGTCGAACGCTCTCGGATGTATTATGGAAAAGGGGCTCTTTTTTTGACAGAGTCAAGTAGAGCCAACTCTTTATTACACACATCAACAAAAAACAGTCTCCTCCATACACTCAACGGTAGGGTGGGGGGGATAGTGGGCTCTGTCACAGCAGGCGCTGTGCCTTCTTCCATTCTCTCCCCCTCGCCGTGTCATAAACGGCGTCTCTTCTGGCCGCCCTTCGGGTGATGCCAGGATGACGCTTTAATGACCTCTCTCGCCGGCACCTCTGGCACTGCAGGGGGGGGGGGGCAGGCCCGCTCCCTTGCTGCTGGAGGCCGCCGTCTGACGCCAAGCTGTAGCGAGAGTAACGGCCGCCCTCCATCATATCCACTTCCGGGTTGGAGGGAATGGGGGGCAGCTTAATCTCCCGCTGTTTAGCAGCCCACTCAATGAGACCTGAAAATTCAGAGCACAGAGAGGCTGTGGCGTCATCATCCAGGGATGTAAATGACCTCACACTTTCCTGAGGGAAAAGGGGTGTTAAACATCTGGGTCAGTGAAATGAATTGTTCCAATAGAACATTCATTTCTTCCCCAATAGCCCTGTCATCTCCTGAGTCAGCGCCTTCAGATGATGCCTCAGAAGCTGAGGCTAACACTGATAGCACATCCTCAAGAGGAATATCATCCCTGAAAATGCCCAACGCTGCTTCCTCTCCTTCAAAAAAGGAGGGCGCAGCTGGCGCATAGTGGGGGATTAATGAGGCCGTCCCTGGCGTGTTGTGTCCCTCAACCCACGAAACATATGTCGGGGGGGGGGTGACAGCCGCCAAGGGGAACAGCGACATTGAGCTCTGAAAAGAGCTTTTGTTAAATACTTACCCTATGGATAAGCTTGGTGTGCTCATTGTAGGACGACGTCGATGATCTGGAAAATCGACAGCGTTTTCTTCATCCTGAGTCTTCTCTTCGTCTCTTCTTGGCTTCGTCAGTCTAGTCCAGTCGCTGAAGATAAAGGGAGGCTGATTGAGGGGAGGCATCCCCTCTTATAGGGACATCTGTACTCCTATTGGCCGCAGGTGTGTGCATAATTTTGTCTCAGGCTGATGCTGCCTTAGGGCAGTGGGTAAACCAATAGGAAAAGAGCTCCCCTATGGGGCGGAGCTCCACGATATAGAACGATTAGTTACCGGAGTGTAACTCCAGTTCTATGAGTGGAGTGGAGCCCCATGGGGGAGCTCTGCTCCTATTGGTTTACCCACTGCCCTAAGGCAGCATCAGCCTGACACAAAATTATGCACACACCTGCAGCCAATAGGAGTACAGGTGTCCCTATAAGAGGGGATGCCTCCCCTCAATCAGCCTCCCGAGATATGTATCTTCAGCGAGACTAGAGAGGGTCGGCAGGGCCTTAAGTCCTAGGGGGCTCCGCTCCACTCATAGAACTGGAGTTACACTCCGGTAACTAATCGTTCTATATCGTGGAGCTCCGCCCCATAGGGGAGCTCTGCTCCTATTGGTTTAAGGCGGAGCGTAGCGCTCCAAAATATACTCCCTGCTGAGCCCAACACTTCCCATCGAAATGAAAAGGTCAGGCCTAGCAATGGCTGCAACCAATTCCCGCAGTACTGTAACCACTGTCACCTTACAAGTGTCACAATATACTGCATCATCGGTTAAAAACCCGCCCCACCTAGTCCAATGGCAACACCAATGACTAGTGGGCAGATCACCAGAATATAAGCCATACTAATCTGTACTAGCAGATAGATGGTACCTCATATCCTGTTACAATACTACGGACCACTAATGGAATGACACAAAGTGTCACTCTACATTGTGTACACGGTAGGCCGCCTCACTCAATCAATGGAACCCCAGAGATTAGTGGGCAGATCCCAGAACATGATTCATACTAATCTGAACGAGCAGATAGATGACGACACATTCCGTCAAATTAACATGACCGGTCTAATAGCATCGTAACCAAGTTACTACTATTATCCCTTATCATGCCGCCCCACTCCAGTGAATCACTGGTGGGAAGATCAATACATGCCCTCTACTGTACTGAAACCTGTCAGTCAGGAGTCATGCCAAAAATATGTCCTTCCATCCGAAGCGGACCTCATAGAGACCTTGTCTCTACAGTCCTGCATTCCTCTCTATTTAGCTCAAAGTCTCCCTTCAGCCACGCTGAGTACAGACTGAGCCAAAGAGTTAGAAGACATATCCAAGAGATAAAAACGGATAAATGGAGACGGTGTTGACCATGACGCCGCTCTACATATATCCTCGACCCCTGTTCCTCTGAAAAGGGCAGTAGAAGCTGCTACTCCATGAGTGGAGTGAGCTCTGATACCCTGAGGCAATTGTCGCCCCGCTGCCTCGTAAGCTGTCTCAATGCCCTCACAACGCCAATGAGACAGACTCTGTTTCGAAAGTGGTCTCCCTAGTGCAGCCGCACCGTGACACACAAACAGCTGAGGCGATGACCTAATCGCTGCTGTGCGCTCGACGTAACACGCCAAGGCGCGTACCGGGCACAGGCGATGGAGCCTTTCCTCACTCCTCTCTCTATGAGGAGGAGGAGAAAAGGCCCACAGCTCCACGGTCTGTGATCTATATGAACTCCTAATAACCTTCGGCACAAATGCCGGGTTAGGACGTAACACCGCTCTGCTCAGATCGCCATTAATGGCTAGGCAGTCGGGTCTCGTCGAAAGAGCACACAAATCACTAACACGCTTAGCCGTAGTCAAAGCGAGCAACAGTGCTGTCTTAATAGACAGCATCTTGAGGGGTATTTGATTCAATGGCTCGAACGGCGACTTACATAGCGCTTCGAGTACCAAAGCCAAATCCCACTGAGGAAGCGTGGCTCTAGGTGTTGGCCTAAGCCGCCGCGTTCCTAATAGGAAACGTTTCACTAGAGGGTGGCTAAAGACATTGTCTCTGCCAAACCCCTCATGACAAGCTGAAATCGCCGCTGCAAACACCTTAATGGTGGCGGGCGATCGCTGCTTATCAAACATGAGCTGTAGGAAAGAGAGAATACTCTCAACCTGACAGCTCATGGGGTCTACACCTTGTGTGACACACCATCGTGAAAACACGTTCCATCTACTGGCATACATCTTAGAAGTGGAACTGGCACGTGAACCCTGTATGGTCCTGATCACCGCATCAGATAACCCACGGCGCTCTAGCCTGTCCCTCTCAGCAGCCAGGCCTTCAGTGGTTGGCCGATTATGGGCAACTGCCCTATCGTGCCCCCCGCCTGAGACAGCGCGTCCCGTCGATGTGGAATTGGCCAAGGTGGCGCAATCAACATCTGACTCATCTCCGCAAACCAAGGAGCCCCTGGGCGATCGGGGGCTAGCAGTATCACTGACAGCCCTCCTGACCTCACCCTGGCTAACAGTGGGAGAATGCAGGACAGCGGAGGGAATGCATACAGAAGAACTCTCGGCCACGGGTAGTGCGCAAAAGCGTCTCTTCCCAGTGGCGGTTCTTCCTGTTCCCTCAGAGAGAACCATAGGGGACATTGCGCGTTCACGCGTGACGCGAATAGATCCACCTCGGCTCTCCCGAACTGTTCCCAAATTTGGAGAACCATGTCCGGATGCAGACACCACTCGTCGTCTCGAGGACCCCCTCTTGACATGAGGTCTGCTCCTACCTTCAAGTAGCCCGGAATGTGTGCTGCTCTCAATGAGCGAAGGTGCTCGTGAGCCCACAGCCACAATTCCTCTGCCGCCTTGTGGAGAGCAGGAGACCTGACTCCTCCCTGGCGATTTATGTGGGCTACTGTGGTCCGGTTGTCTGACCAGACCAGCACATCGCGACCCCGTAGGGTAGACGCGAAGTGGGTCAGAACCAGTCGAACCGTTTCCAACTCCAAGAGGTTGATGTGGCGACTCGAAGGAGGCCACACACCTCCTATCGCTTGGGTCTGACATGTCCCTCCCCATCCCGTCAGAGACGCATCTGTGAACACTGGGATGTAGGAGGACACTTTGCCTATCGGGACTCCGTGCGTGAGAACGCGCGAGTTTCTCCAATAGTTCAGATCTGCACTGGGCGAGAGGGGAACCACCACCAACCGATGACGTTGACGCACTGGGTCTAGTCTTAGTTGGGCGAACCATCGCTGTATCCTGCGCATGTGCAGGAGTCCCAGCGGAACCACAGAGTGCGCTGACGACATGAGACCCAAGAGTGACATGATCGACAGCGCCGTCACCGTGTGATTCGGACGACACTTCCTCAGGGCTAGCAACAAGGCTACCCTTCGAGGGTCCGAAATTCGAGCCCTCATCGTTACAGTGTCTAGCTGTATCCCCAGGTAGACAATCTGATGACTGGGCCAGGGGGCGCTCTTTTTCCAATTCACAGCGAACCACAGACTTGTGAGATGAATCACTGTCTGTGTTGTGTGAGTGATCGCCAGCTCTGCTGACGGGGCGAGAAACAGTAGGTCGTCTAGGTAGGCTAATAGCCGTATTCCCTGACGACGCAACGGTTCCAATGCCGCCTCCACACACTTGGAAAATGTGTGAGGTCCCAGGGCGTACCCAAATGGCATCCTCGTGTATTTGTACGCCACCCCTTGAAAGGCGAATCGCAGAAACTTCCTGTGATGCGGCTGTACCGGCACATGAAAGTACGCGTCCTTTAGGTCTATGATCGTACAAAAGTCTCCCTTCTGGACACTTCCAGTAGACGTTTTGTCGTTAGCATTCGAAAGGGCCGTTTGGTTACGCTCTCGTTGAGAATGCGTAAATCCAATATCGGCCTCATTCCCCCCGTCTTTTTGGGCACCAGGAAGTAGGGTGAATATAGCCCCTTGTTCCTTTGCTCCTGGGGAACCACTGTGACCGCCTCCTTCGCCAAAAGTTCCGTAATCTCTGAAACCAGAGCGGCCACTTTATCTGGCGTTTTCATCACCGTCTCCACCACTCCCCTGAATGGGGGCGGGGTCCGATGGAATTGGAGAGCACAACCCTTCTGCAACGTCTGTTCTAGCCAACGTATGAGGGTGCAGCTTCGCTGCCACTGCCAACAATGCAGAGAAAGTGGCCGAGCGCGAAGCTGTGGTACATTCAGTAGGAAGGACCTGTATTCCTCTATGACCCTTGCCGCCGCTGTTCCTCGACACTGAGGAGGTGGAACAGCCCAAGGCGGGCCTCCCATGAAAGGGAGAGGAAACATTGGTGCGTTCTGAACCCAAAGAGGGGCAGAAACGTCGGTTAATCTCGTAACCGTCGAATTCCTGCCCTCCGTGAACGCAGCACGGGTCTGAATTGCACTGACCGAGGCCACAGCCTGCGACAGGGCACTCATCCCCAGTAAGCGATTGCGTCATCGTAGATGCCTGCAATTCGCTATTAGAGCCACTCACTACAACACTCCTAGGAGTCTGTAATATGAGGTCTCTATGAGGTAACCCAAGGCGGCGCCTTGATACCTTTTTAGCCTTCACCTTCTGTGTGTGTTCAACTCTATACCTCTGGTGGGTTGAATCACTCTCAGTGTGAGTATTAGCGCGTTCTGTGAGAAGTGGGGGCTCAGATACGTCAGTTATTCCCGTAACCTTCGAAATCCGGCCCTCCGTGAATGCAGCGTGGGTCTGAATCGCACTAACCGAGACCCTAGTCTGCGATAGTGCGCCATCCCCAAACAGTGGCTGTGTCCTCATGTCAACTGACTGAGGCTGTAGCCTGCTATGAGAGGCACTCACTACAACACTCTGTTACAGTCTGTAATGTGAGGTCTCTTTGAGATATACCAAGACGGCGTCTCGGTATCTTTTCTCCTTTCACCTCCTGTGTGCGTTCAGCTCTGCACCTTCGGTGGGCTGAACTGCGCTCAGTGTGGTGAGTAATGGCGCGTTCAAAGAGAGGTGGGTGCGCCGATACACTGGGCACCGTCGTGACCGTGGTAATCGGGCCCTCCGTGAACGCAGCATGGGTCTGAATCGCACTAACAGAGACCTTAGTCTGTGATAGTGCGCCATCCCCAAATAGCGACTGCGTCCTCATGTCAGAATCTGACAGAGACTGCTGTCTGCTCTGTGACGCACTTCTTATTGAAGTGTTATGTGTACCTACTCTAACTGCCTGTTCAGCAACGCACCCCTGGTGGGCTGAACGGCGTTTAGAGTGGTAGGTGAGAGAGGGTGAGATTTGAACGCTCTCGGACGTATTATGGAAAAGGGGCTCTTTTTTGACAAAGTCAGGTGGAGCCAACTCTTTATTACATACATCAACAACAGCATAAGCATCATCACCCATCCCTTCAACCGAAGGGTGGGGGAAAACAGTGGTCGCGTTCAAAGATGACGTGACCTCCATCCGCTCCCCCGTGTCCCATCATGTGCGCCTCCTCTTGTGGCCTCCCTTGGGGGCCCAGGTCGGCGTCTTCACCACCTCCCTTGCCGGCTGCAACGGGGCCACCGTGGCTGCTGGGGGGGCTGGGCCCGCTCTCCTGCCTCCTGTTGCCGCCGACTGGCGCCGGATACGCCGCCTCGCCGTAGACCCCGGTCTATTCTGAGGGGCGGAAGTCGATGGCCCCTGTGACGGCGCAGGGCCTAACCTCCTTGCCAATGGCAGGTGTCTGGCCAAATGCTTCTTCTCCTCGTCCAGTCTCGAAAACCTCTCCGTCGCCTCCTTGACGGCGACTCCAAAAAGTCAGTCGTCAGAGAGGGGGGCGTTCAAGAGAGACGTCCTGTCTGCTTCCTTCATGGTCGTCAAAGACAACCAGAGGTGTCGCACCGCGACCACCGAGGTGGCCATGGACCTCCCCGAGCAGACGGCCGATGCCTGTGTTAGGTGTAGGATGGCGCCAGAAATCCTGGACGCCTCCTCCACCTCCTCTGGCTCCAGCTCTGTCTTACCCGTGGTTAAACGGGACAGAGCGGCTGCCAAGAGGGCAAGATTGTTAGCTGCTGCTACAGCTTGGGCTCCCAAATTAAAGGACTTCTCTAACAGCTGCGCTGTGAGGCGGTCCTTTTGAGATGGCAACATGGCTTTCTTGGAAGAGGGCCAAGGACTCGAACCCGGTACAAGATACGCTGCCATGGCGCTCTCTAACCTGGGGATTCCTTTGTTCTGGCCCTGGAACCCTCCCTCCACTCTAGTGAATGGGAGGTACGTTTTAGCCGGCGAACGCGCCGCTAAAGGTGCCTCCCATGAGCCCTCGACGTATTTGGCCAATGAAGGCATGGCAGGAGCCAATGGCTCTGCCGCTCTTCTTGGCCTGGAGTACGGGCCGCCCTCCATTAAATCAACCTCCGGGGCGGAGGGAATAGGGGGCAGCGGTATCTCCAACCGTCTGCCAGCTCTCTCTATGAGACCCGGAAAATCCGCTCTCAGAGATGCTGCAGCGAAGGACAGGGCTTCTGATTTCTCAGAGCCCGTGTCATCATCGCCATAGGAACTACCAGCCCTCTCTCTATCCAAAGGATAGGGGGGCTTGAAGGTATGAGGGACGGGGTCTGACTGTTCCATTGGAATGTCAGCCTCATCCTCAAAGTCCCTATCGTCCCCTGAGTCTGCGCCGTCAGATGAGGCCTCTGAAGCAGAGGCTAATATCGACAGCACGTCCTCTAGGGGGATATCCTCCCTAAAAAACGCCCAACGCTGCTTCCTCTCCTTTACAGAAAGGAGGGCGCAGGAGGCGCAATTAGGGGGACTGCAGACGCCCTCTTTGGCATGCTGGGACCCCAAACACACGAAACATAAGTCGTGGGAGTCACCGGCCGCCATGGAGGAGCATCTGCATTGAGCTCTGAAAAGAGCTTTTGGGGGTGGAAAATCTCCTGGTGTGCTCATTCTAGGACGACGTCGATGAACTGGAAAAATCGACGTCGTATCTTTGTCCTGAGTCTTTTCTTCGTGTCTTCTTGGCTTCTTCAGTCTAGTCCAGTCGCTGAAGATAAAGGAAGGCTGATTGAGGGGAGGCATCCCCTCTTATAGGGACACCTGTACTCCTATTGGCTGCAGGTGTGTGCATAATTTTGTGTCAGGCTGATGCTGCCTTAGGGCAGTGGGTAAACCAATAGGAGCAGAGCTCCCCTATGGGGCGGAGCTCCACGATATAGAACTTGTATTTCTCACAGACACATACACACTGCCTCTATTGTGATCTGTGAACCGTCCAAGGACGTGTACTGCAAAAGTGCTGACTTTCTGGATAAGTTGCAAAACAACTTATGCCTGGCAACAGTGGAGCGCCAAGGGGCTGGGACCAGCCGGTGCGCCAACGGATAGGCTGAGTAAGTCTAAACCACGCTCAGTCTCTACTCTGATTGGCCAGCAGGGAGTGGGAACTATCTCTGTCAGAGTATTTTATGAAGAACTCATAACAATGGATCAGTTCTCTGTCTGCCCTGCGTGGTATTTCAGTGAGCCCTGAAATACCACGAACCAACATACTTATCATACATACATTTTGCATATAATAAATGTAGCTTGGATTGAATATCTCTTGATTATGTTTTCTCTTACTCCAATACCAGATTTGAATTACGCAATTTCTAACATAATGCAACTGTATGTGCAGGTAGGAATGCTAGTGTGGTTAGATTGATTTCCACCATAAGCTAGCTAGTGAGCATAGTAACGTGTAAGCTGATAAGCAGCTTAGGTATTACTGTAGCCAGTGGAAGCTGCAGAGTAAATGGAATGGAATGAAACACCTGGAAACCATGTGTTTGATGTATTTGATACCATTCCACTGATTCCGCTCCAGTCATTACCACTAGCCCATTCTCCCCCAATTAAGGTGCCTCCAACCTCCGGTGGCTGTAGCTGGCATAGTGCTAGCTGAAGGGAACCGCATGGGGGCAGTTCGATTTCCGATAGGTATTCTCCCACAACCGCAGAGCCGTGAGGCTAGCCAGTCAATATAGAAATACACACAAATAAGCGTAGGTTAAACTAGACGAGAGAAGGAAGCTAACAATATTACTGTCTTGCAGGTAGTAATGCTGGTGTGGTTAGCTTTTCTGGGGCGTTAGCTAGCTAGCTAGCAGCTACCTCGTGGTGAAGGTGGTAGCTTGCTCAGCTAGCTCAGTGCTGGCTGAAGGAAACCGTTGGGGGCAGAATTAGCCTTCAGATAGTGTGCTCCACGCGACAGAAAGAGCTGTGAGGCTCAGATGGTCGGTCTAGTCAATTCTTAAGAGTTGATTGACGCACGCTTCTATATCATTAACACATGAACATTTTAGTCATTTAGCAGACACTCTTATCCAGAGCGACTTACAAGAGCAATTAGGGTTAAGTGCTAAAATTACATATGGAATAGTTTTAAGATGCTCATACCACTTATCATTTAGAGATTTGATGTAAATGTCAAAAACTTTTTTGGGGATCAAATATTGATTTTGGCCTTTACTACTAAAGCCCAGTGCCCAGTTCCGTGACAATTGTTGAGGTCGTAGAGCAAAATGGAGAACACCACCGTGTTCAAGAGTAATACTCTTCGTGAGGAAAAGTGAGAATACTCAGAGAGAGGGAGATTGAATCCTTTTATGGAGTTAAGTGACTCACCTCACTCGCCACTCCACCTGTCTGTCTCCAACAGACCCTTGATAGGTTTTTCTGAGTATTCTAAAAATATTGATTTTGGCCTTTACTACTAAAGCCCAGTGCCCAGTTCTGTGACAATTGTTGAGGTCGTAGAGCAAAACGGAGAACACCACCGTGTTTGTGAGAATCTCCCCTTTCCACAGTGGGGTCCCATTAGTTTTTAGCCCAAACGGTTCGTACGCTACCAAACAGAAGTTGGCACATCGACGGTACCGACTTTAGATGAGTATCAAGGCACTTGTGGGTGTCGAAGACCAAAACGGAAAACACCATCATGTTCATGAGAGTCTCCCCTTTCCATAGTGGTCATACACTACCGATGTTTATGTGAGAAGACCAATTTTCAGGATGTCTCATGGTCTGACAAACACCGCTCTAGCTCTGCCACCTTTCACCGCAGATACGGAAGTATGACACAGATATCTCTAGCTTAAATTGACAGATTTTGATGGGGATTTTTTTGTTATGTAACTTAGATTGACACACCGGTGAATCAATCGAGAGAGAGTACAGAGACCAAAAACATCAAAACAACACTCAATCTCTTAGCACAGTTTACTATAACTGTAGCGAAGGAACTCTCAGCCATTTACCATAATAACAAATTTATGCTACGACACATCCAAAAAATGTTGCATTTGTGATTTATAGATTTTTGCGCTTTTAAATGAATAATAGCCATTACCTCTTGAACAGTTTTAACTTTTAGCTGTGAAACACGTGATCATGTGAATTTCATGTCGTTTTTCCTTAAGGGTAGTACAACTGTCATATCCCATCATAACACAAAATCTACTGTTATTTTATGACAATGCTTGTTTAAAATGTCAGTATAAACAAACAATATACATGAATTAATTCCCCTAGACCCGTTCCTCAGCCGTATACCACAACGTGGCAGGGTGGCCATTTTGTGGTAGTTTCAATTACGGACTGCAGCTTTAAATGGCCACTGACGTACCATGTCCTGCAATCCCACTTTAGTGCCATTTACTAATAAGCATGTGCACTGTTTTATCAATTAGGGATAAAACACACAAAAAATCTAAAGCATTGAAACTGTCTTCATTTACGTGATTGTCTTATTCCTTTGTTCCATCAAAGCCTTAGTAAATCAGGTAATTAGTGTTGATACAAACACACTAACTCAGTACTTACAGAGTAGCACACAGAGCAAGATGTGTTCCATTCTGTCCTGCCAACGATCTCTGAACTACAGTTCTTCTGACAAACCCCTCTACTTCCTATAAGATGACAGACCGATTAGTACACGCCTCTTTACCGTCACACAAAGAAATAGAGAGAGAAATATTCTACAGAAATGTACAAAGATTGTGAGAAAAAAGAGTAACAGTTGCTTGCGTGTTTATTTTCTGACCAACCTCTTATGATTAGCTACATGACCTCACACTGGTTCCTTCCTCTTTATTGGATAAAAGGAGGATGAAATAAGAATAGAGAACTGAGATGAGATCAGAGCTTGTAGTTAGATATCAGAATGTGCAGATGGTTGTTTCATTTTGCACCCACAATGCACAGATAGATAGATAGATAGATAGATAGATAGATAGATAGATAGATAGATAGATAGATAGATAGATAGATAGATAGATAGATAGATAGATAGATAGATAGATAGATAGATAGATAGATAGATAGATAGATAGATAGATAGATAGATAGATAGATAGATAGATAGATAGATAGATAGATAGATAGATAGATAGATAGATAGATGGATGGATGGATGGATGGATGGATGGATGGATGGATGGATGGATGGATGGATGGATGGATGGATGGATAGATAGATAGATAGATAGATAGATAGATAGATAGATAGATAGATAGATAGATAGATAGATAGATAGATAGATAGATAGATAGATAGATAGATAGATAGATAGATAGATAGATAGATAGATAGATAGATAGATAGATAGATAGATAGATAGATAGATAGATAGATAGATAGATAGATAGATAGATAGATAGATAGATAGATATATAGATAGATAGATAGATAGATAGATAGATAGATAGATAGATCTTCTCTGGGGTTTGGTGGTTGACTTGTTCATTAGTCAGATAGTTTTGTTCTGAGGGATACGTTTAGTTAGATACTGTCTACATAGATATTTAGTTGTTATTGGGTTGTTTATGTGATGTGTATCAGGGCAATTGTTCATGTATTTTGCGTGTGTGTGTGTGTTGTGTGTGTGTGTGTGTGTACGTCAGAGGTATACACATGCCTTGCCACAGACCAGAGATGGGAGGAGTTTCAAAGTTGTAAATGGGTAACTGGGTACATGAATCGTAACATTTGAGCATTTTCTAATTTTTTCCAACAATTTACCTCTGAATATATAAAATTGTTTTTCTTGTAGAGTGTAGAGTGTGTGACACACATGCAACATGTGAAGGAGCAAACATAAATAGAGAGAGAAAGGTTACATGGGAAAAGCAGTCAGACTTCACCTTTGGTGGTTATAGCCAGGTAAACATCTGGGGTTTCTTATCGCCCCCTTCAGGGACAGGCCTGTTACTACTCCACATTCTAGTGGATCACAATATAGAAACTAATCATGGTCATTGGTCACATAGCAACAGCATAAGCCCTCAGTCTACTGGGTCTGCCCTCTTATTCCTTCCTCTCTCTATCTCATCATAATAGTACAGACATGTAACACTTCTGTATGGGTTCATATCAGGTCTCCCGAGTGGCGCAGTGGTCTAAGGCACTGCATCGCAGTGCTAGCTGCTCTGTCGTAGCCGGCCGCGACTGTGAAACCTATGGGGCGTCGCACAATTGGCCCAGCGTCGTCCAGGGTAGGGGAGGGAATGGCCGGCAGGGATGTAGCTCAGTTGGTAGAGCATGGTGTTTGCAACGCCTTGGTTGTGGGTTCGATTCCCAAGGGGGGGTATGAATTTTTTTTGTGAAAAAAAATACTCAAGCAAAATAATGTATGCACTCACTAACTGTAAGTTGCTCTGGATAAGAGTGTCTGCTAAATGACTAAAATGTAAATGTAATATCAGTAGAAGTCAAGTCTGAATGTGATTTACTGAAGACTGACAGCACTATGGTGCATAGAGATTTTGTTAGAAAGTGTTACTTTACAAAATAAGAAATGTATAGAAAAAGTTCAAGAGGTAAATGCATTGTTTCAACTCAGAAATACAGAGAGTAAAATACATATTTAAGAATACTTAAGTATAATATAACTTAATATAACTTAATATTTAAGAATATATCCTTAAATCAAGTTATATTTCAAAGATATACAATTATGTGGGGAATCAGCACTTTTTAATTGACATGAGAATTAATACAAAATACAACACACCTTTTCCATTTTAGGTTTCATAGTGGAACACTCATCTGGCTCCTTTAACAACAACTGAAACCATTTGACAAAATACTTACATGTTGAAAATGTATATCTGCTGTCAAATTGAACAGCGTGTAGCGAACCCGTACATTATGCGCAGATACTGTGTGTGATTGTGTGAGAGTGAAGTATTGCATCTCCCTCTTCTCAATATCTGCAGTGCCACTCGTGGCAACGACGTTTCGCTGAGTCTACCTTTAATATAAAAATAAGCATTAAAGCTGCATTATGTAAATATACATTTTTAATAACAAACTATATCTACATGTTCCATCTTAACTGTTATAGTAGGTCAACCAACCAAGTATAAACACATCTTTAATATTTCAAATTCGAATTAAAAGCTGAAAAGTTTCACGTACTGTATATATCCACTTGCATGTAAGAAGCATGACATTATCTAAAATACAAAATATTCAAAGAATGCAGCAAATTATACTTTTAAACAAAAACAGGCACCACACTCGTGTTTAATTAACAAACTGAAATAAAGACAGTGTAATAAGTGTAATATTTCAAGAAAAATAAACATCAATCAATAATTACAAAGGAAAGCATACAAACCACCAAAAGATGAAAATGTTAACTTACAAAATCATAACATTCAGCATTTGTGAGATTCTATTCAGTAATATTCAACTCAGTAAACACTATCATATATCAACCGTAAAAACTTTACAATCATAAAAATGGTTGTTCAGCTTACAGTTCATACTGTAATGTTCACACTGATGATTCGTTCTGTTCGATGACATCATCACATCGTATCTGGTCTTGAGGAGATTTGACTGTTGAACACAAACCTACAGGAATATAACGGATGGAAAGTAGCATTAGAGTTAAACTGATCCAACTGCTCTTTCAACTCTACACAGCTATAACATGTACTCCATCAGAGAGCATGACATAAAGAAGGTGATTATCAAGCTGGATAAACTGATTGTAGATACACTGAAAGAAAGTTCTCACCTCGAGCCCTGCAGCATTTCACCGTCAGCACGATGGACACCAGTAGAAAGGGAGACACCACCAGTAGACCACACAGCAGCCTGGGCAGAGAGATGGAGACAATGGAACCTGGAGGGACTAGCAAAACACGTGTTTTACCATCAAGACACTTGAACATACACTGCTCTTCTCACATGTACACACAAAATGCTCTTCTGACCTCTCACTGTCACCCAGCTCTCTGGTGATTCTCCTTGACCAGATTTACACTTATAGAATCCTTCATCTGACTTGGATACTGTAGGGATGGTCATCTCCCCTGTGGTCTCATTCTTGATGAGTACTCCATCTTTGTAGAAATTAGCCTTGGGGTTAGGATTTGTTTCCTGATATCTAAATGTACAGCTCAGAGTCAGAGAGTCTCCTTCAGTCACGGGATGGACAGGGCTCTCCAGGATCACATCACCATCTGTGTAACATAATATAGAAATACTACTGTAAATCTGGAGTCATCCCTCACAATACATCAACATCTTATGAGCTTGTATTTAGTGAGTGTTGTACAATAGATGTACCATTTACTGTGATGTTGACAGCATTACTGTACTCTCCTGATCCAGACTCACACCAGAACACTCCACTGGACCATGTGTTCAATGATGTGATGGTGCAGGTGGATTCTGTTACTGATCCCAAGTTAGGGACACACCATGACTTCACTCCTCTCTCTGTGTATCTCATCAGTCTCCATCCAGTAGAGTTCCCCTTCTCCTCACAGCTCAGTGAGAGAGACTTTGATGTAAAGTGTTGTGTTGTGTTGGGACTTATTCTGAGAGACACTGAAGGCTGCAGATCTGAAACAAAGAGACAGAGTCAAACCTATAGTTATATATACACATGAGGGTAACTTAAATATGATTCAATACAGTTTCAATGCAGTTAGTTACCTCCTGACCAGAGAAACTGAGGTTCACTGTAGAGTGTGTCATAGAATGGGTCTCCTCTCCCAGCTCTACACACATATCCTCCTGTGGGAGTAGGACCAGCAGGGATCAGATTGTAGGAGTCTTCAGTAGTCCCATTGTCAGATAGGGGCTGTAGAGAATAAGATTGGTCTGATAGGGAGGGTAACCCAGCTCTGTAGGGAACAGTCCTGTACCAGGAGAACCTCCAGCCTGTAGACGTCTTGTCAACTTCACAGCTCAGATACACTGAGTCTCCAGGGTTCAGCCACTGAGAAGAGACACTCAGGACAGCCTTGGGTTTGTCTGTCATGATGGAAATGGAAGGTATAAAACTTTTAATCGTATAAATAGTTTAGTTAACTATCATGACACGTATAGGTTTAGATAGACTTACCAGACACAGTCAGTTGTACAGCATCACTGGTCTTGGAGAACTTGTTTCCCTTCACCCCCTTACAGGTATATGAACCACTGCTAGACATGTAGACAGGACTGATTCTGTACTCAGACTTTGTAATAGAGTAGACTGAATAACCATTCATATACCACTCATACTGCCAGTCAGTGTCTCCTCCTCCCTGTATGTCACATCTCATAGTGACAGTCTCTCCTCTGAATATCTGGGTCCAGTTGGGTTGGAGGGTCAGTATAGCAACAGGTCTCTCTGCACAGACACAACACAGACAACTAACTGAATAAACAGTTATGAATGTATTTATTTATTTTCTACTCATGACTATAACTTCAAGTTAGCTACAAGTGTTATGATACAGTAAGCAGACACAATATTTTACACTAGTTTACTTTATATCCATATAGAATATCAGCCATTTATCATAAAACTGTTTTAGACTCACCAGTAATGTTTATATGGACTGGGTCACTGTACAGGGTGTAGTAGACTGGGTCTCCTCTCCCAGCTCTGCACCAGTACTGTCCTCCACCAGAGACACTGACCCTGCTGAGTGTGTAGGAGTATCCAGAGGTTGAGGTTACTGGTGTAGAGTCTGGTCTGTGTCTGTACCAGTAAAACTCCCATCCATAAGACTCTACTGTACAGGTCAGTGTCACTCTGTCTCCTGTGAATACGTTCGCTTGGTCTAAACTCAGTGTAGCCGTCGGACGACTATCTGTTGGAATCAAGAAATGTGTGTGATGCATCTGGAAAACATGGATCTGATCTGCTGCATGATATGTCCTCTTGATGGGTAAAGGTTCAAAACTCAGTGAGGCAGAATAGTCTACAGGCACACAAAAAATGTCTACATGATTGACTCAACAACAACAGTGTCTATCTATCTGTATGACAACAGAGAGAACAGAACAAAGTAATGTACCTTTAACAGTGAGAGAGACAGGATCACTTGGTAGTGAAGATGTGGGTCTAGACACTCTGTTCCCTTCACACCAGTACTGACCCTGGTCAGGATCAGCAACACTACTGATGATGAGGATGTCTCCTGTTACAGTGTGTCTGACAGACTGGGATACTACATTATCATTCCTGTCTTTGTACCACTGATAGCTCCAGCTACTGTCAGACCGTGTTGAACACGTCAGAGTAACTGTCTCTCCAGGGAACACAGGGTTGGGTTTTACAGTCAGTGTAGCTTTGGGCAGAGCTAAGGAAACAGAGCACAAAACATCTTAATACATGCCTGGTAATTCAGCTGTTTCTGTAACGTTGTGATTAAAGTCTATTTTAACCCTCAGTGGCTCTGAATTTAGAAAGTCTAGATTGAAGACCAACAGTGACCTCACCAGTGATGATGATGGGGAGAGCTGAGCTGAGATATGACTTCTGGGGCCGACCTCTCCTTGTCCCAACACACTTGTACTGACCAGCCTGGTCAGGGAGAGAGATGGTGTTTTTTCTGGTCTGAATGGGAAGTTCTTGGTTGTCTCTGAACCAGCGGTACGTCCAGTCTGTGTAGTCTGATATGTCACACTGCAGAGTGACTGTCTCTCCAGTGTAGAGGAGACCCTGAGGAGTGACTATCTTCACTGAGGCCGTGGGCAGAGCTGTGGAAACAGTTATATGAAGACAAATGCAGTCAGAGCACCAATCTTTTCAAAGTATGATCTGACTTCAGTAAGTAGTACGGTAACTATTATTTTAGACATATACACAATATATACAAAAGTATGTGGACACCCTTCAAATGAGTAGATTTGGCTATTTCAGCCAAACCCGTTGCTGACAGGTGTGTAAAATCGAGCACACAGCCATAAAATCTCCATAGACAAATATTGGCAGTTGAATGGCCAAACAGTTACATATAACTGTGCCCCTGCACATTGACTCTGTACCGGTACCCCCTGCATATAGCCTCCCTACTGTTATTTGTATTTATTTTTTTACCATTCAGGGTGACTCTGACAGGATCACTGATGATTGATGATATGAATCTGGACTGGATCTCTCCCTGACACCAGTACTGACCCTGGTCAGACACACCAGCTCTAATGATCGTGAGGGTGTCTCCTGTTATAGTGTGTCTGCCAGACTGGGATACTACATTATCATTCCTGTCTTTGTACCACTGATAGCTCCAGCTACTGTCAGACCCTACTGAACACGTCAGAGTAACTGTCTCTCCAGGGTATGCAGGGTTTGGCTTCATATCACAGATTAGATATATTACCTAAAGTGGATACATTAGTAGCTATTTCAAATGTATTTTCAAATGGCAAAGAAGAGTTTTACTCATAATTAGGGACGTCCAGTTAGTTATGGAGCATCACAAGTGAACTCACCAGTGACACTGATAGTGATGTCACCACTGGGTTGTGACCACTGGGGCCGATCTGTCCTCGTCCCCTCACATCCGTCCCTGAATGGTTTGATGAGCATGGCAACGATGTAAATCATTTTCCATGGCCGTCTCAGTCTCCAGATCTCAACCCAATTGACCACTTATGTTAGATTGTGGAGTGTTGCCTGAGACAGTGTTTTCCACCACCATCAACAAAACACCACAGACACTTAGAATCTATGCCATTGAAGCTGTTCTGGCTAGAGGCCCAACGCCCTATTAAAACAATTTATGTTGGTTCTTTCTTTATTTTGGAAGTTCCCTGTATTTTTGCTGTTATAACTAAGAATACTGACACACAGCCCATGATTGATTCAATATCAATAGTGTCCATCTTTATGACAAAAAAACACAACAAAGTAATTCACCTTTTACAGTGAGAGTGACAAGATCACTTGGTTGTGAAGATGTGGGTCTAGACACCTTGTTCCCTTCACACCAGTACTGACCCTGGTCAGACACACCAGCTCTACTGATGGTGTGAGAGACTCCAATGTTACTGTAACCAGACTGGGATACTACATTATCATTCCTGTCTTTGAACCACTGATAGCTCCAGCTACTGTCAGACCCTACTGAACACGTCAGAGTAACTGTCTCTCCAGGGTATGCAGGGTTTGGCTTTACAGTCAGTGTAGCTTTGGGCAGAGCTGTGGAAACATATCACAGATTAGACATATGACCTAAACTGGAAACATGAGTAGCTAATGTAACTGGGAGCTGTTGGGGTGTATGATCAGAACAGCCTTTGTGCTTTTCTGACCAAATAAAACCAGCATGAAACAATTGCCTTACATATGTTAAATCAAACCAGCATGAAACAACTGCCTTACACATATTAAAATCAAACCTGCATGATACAATTGCCTTACACATGTTAAATCAAACCAGCATGAAACAATTGCCTTACACATGTTAAATCAAACCAGCATGAAACAATTGCCTTACACATGTTAAATCAAACCAGCGTGAAACAATTGCCTTACACATGTTAAAATCAGACCAGCATGATACAATTGCCTTACACATGTTAAATCAAACCAGCATGAAACCGTTTTCTTACACATGTTATTTTGAGACATTAAAACCACAAAATATGTCCAGCCGAAAGCAGCTTTAAAAATCACAAATAAAGAAATAGAATGAAGCATTAAGAGATGGAGGCTTGATGAAGTGAACAAATATCTACCATCATCATCTTCAGAGTGTCCAGAGTTGATGAGTGTACTCAGCACTACAACAAAGAAAGTCACATTGCACCAATATTAGCTTAAAATTAATAACAACATGCCATATACATGTTACTGAATAATAGCCATTCATTCTTGAACAGTTTAACTTTTAGCTGTGAAACACGTTATCATGTGAAATTCAAGTCGTTTTTCCGTAAGGGTAGTACAACTGTCATATCCCATCATAACTCAAAATCTACTGTTATTTTATGACAATGTTTGTTAACAATGTCAGCGTAAACAAACAATGTACATGAATGAATTCCCCTAGCCCCATTCCTCAGCCGTATACCACAACAAGTGGCAGGGTGGCCATTTTGTGGTAGTTTCAATTACAGACTGCAGCATTAAATGGCCACTGATGTACCATGTCCTGCAATCCCACTTTAGTACCATTTACTAATAAGCATGTGCACTGTTTTATCAAGTAGGGATGAAAGACACAAATAAGCTAAAGCATTGAAACTGTCTTCATTTACATGATTGTCTTATTCCTTTGTTCCATCAAAGCCTTAGTAAATCAGGTAATTAGTGTTGATACACAAACACACTAACTCAGTACTTACAGAGTAGCACACAGAGCAAGGTGTGTTCCATTCTGTCCTGCCAACGATCTCTGAACTACAGTTCTTCTGACAAACCCCTCTACTTCCTATAAGATGACAGACCGATTAGTTCATGCCTCTTACCCGTCACACAGAGAAATAGAGAGAGAAGCATTCTACAGACATGTACAAAGACTGTGAGAAAAAATAGTAGCGGTTAAAGGCGTGTTTATTTTCTGACCAACTTCTCTGTATGGCCCCACACTGCAAAATCACACACTGGTTCCTTCCTCTTTATTGGAGGAAAGGAGGATGGAATGAGAATAGAATAGATGCTTGTAGGCCCTTTGCTAAGTTGTCAGGTAGCAAGCCTAGCCAGCTAACCTCAGTTGTTCCACTGCCCACAAAGGACATATAACAACTTCAGCCACCCCCTCACTTAACAAACACACACACATGCACGCTCCCGCACATACACACACACATGCTTGAATGCGTGTGGCTGTGACTGTGTGTGTGTACGTAAAGGCTTAAAGACTGGGTGTAAGCAACGTGCCCCCCTTAGAGACAACACAACAGTTAAGAATAAACTGTTGCATTGTCTTTCACTAAAGGACCTTAACAACGGTGAACTTTCTCTCCATCCAAGGGCCTGTCTCTTTCCCTTCTTTCTGTTCTCTTTTCTGTTCCCTCTCTCCCTGGCTATGCCCCGAGGGCTAAAGCATCCGGGTGAGGATAGACAATTGCTTTGTTCGCTAGGATATAAACCCTGCATGACGATTGGGTCCAGGACCTATCGCAGGGCTCTAAAATAACATGTATCATTGGTAACACTGGTGCTCCCAAATTTAAAATTAGGAGCACCACATAAAATTTAGGAGCACCAGAAAATAATATTTGTTATATTGATTGAGATACAGCGTATATTGTGCCTACATGAATTCTAGCTACTTTTGAAGCATATGTTGTGCCCTAGAAACTAATATGTAACACTGTAAAGACATTAGTTTATTATAAAAGCTAAAATGTGTATATGAATACCTGTCATTGAAATTACAGTAATTTGTGGAAGATTAGGTTTCTACAAAGTCACTATTTTCCTATTGAGATGCATTGCATTAAACATTGTACACTGTCTCTTTAAAACGTCAGGTGACTGATCAAAGTGTAAACAAATGGTTAATGACGGGACAGTAGTTTTAGAACGGCTCATGACATGATATATGAGTATAAAATATGGTTCCGGTGATCCGCTATTGGAAGATAAAAATGTCGGGCCTGTAATATGGGTCAGATCTTTTGACCTGGTTGGGCAAGAAGCTAGCCGTTTTCATTGCAGTAATGGTGCAACCATGATGCTGACAAATCTGCACTCACTTGTTTCTCTAGCGCACCCTAGGGAAGCCTTATCATTACAAAAGTTATTATCTGGGAGATGTTTTCCTAGTCACACAGTGCTTCCAAAATAAATCTCCTTGTCGCACAGCAAAATATTTTGTCGAATTCGGGATGGGGTCTCCCAGGACCCACATGGGGTTGTCGCTTCTATCAGGTTGCAGCAAGTCAGTCTGGATAGATGCGGGAAGCGGCCTCTATGGGGACAGAGCAGCCAGTACCATGACTTAAGATGTCAGGCAACATAGAAGAAGGAAGAAGGAAATGATTGCAGTAGGACAGCTATGTAACTGGTCTTGGCCCTGCTCCATGGAGGAGGGTAGTCAAGTGCAGAGAGATCTCCTCAGCCGCTCGCTCCTGTAAGATGGGGAAGCAAAGCAGGTAGTGGCCCGGCTGGATGAACCAATCACAGTAAAAAATGGACTAGGAAAAGCTGAAGCTTTGTGGACTTGGGAGTAACAGATAGCTGTGTGGGGCTCTGATGTCTAGTGAGGGCGAAGTAAACCCCCACCACACTTCTTCCCTAAGACCCAGAAAGTAAAGTAAGGAATTACTATACTGACTGATCTCTAGCTGGAGAGGGTTATCCGTAACAGAGTCAAGTCGCCTTTGCCAAAAAAATCTCCCAGAATCCTTAAAAGGGATGAGGGGTTTTCACAGTGATCGCTGGAAACCTGTTAAACTTTAGAACAAGGAAGCCAATATGGTTAGGTTTCCCCTGCCTTGTTGTATAGAGTAGCAGCGTCCTCTGATGAGAAAAATGAGGGGCGGCAGGTAGCCTAGCGGTTAGAGCGTTGTGACAGTAACTGAAAGGTTGGTTGTTTGAATCCCTGTGTCGGCAAGGTGAAAAAATCTGCCGTTCCACCCTTGAGCAAGGCAGATAACCCCCAAAACAACTGCTCCCCGGGCGCCGATGACATGGATGTCGATTAACTCAGCCCTCCACACAGCTCTGATTCAGAGGATTTGGGTTAAATGCGGAAGCCACATTTCAGTTAAATGCATTCAGTTCTGCAACTGACTAGGCAGCCCATTGATTGTGATTGCTTCCGCCAACAGTTAGAGGCAAAAAGGGCCACTGTGGATGGCGAAAGACATACTGCCGTCCTGTTCCGTGTGTCAGAGAGACAGGAGGGAGGGCTGACATGCTGACTTCCACCCCTGGCTGAAAACATGAGACATTTCCAGGGGGAAAGCCTGCGGGAGGGGGACACTTGGGGGAACAAAAAGTGTGTTTCCTACATTCTCTGATGTGAGCACAGCACAGAGAATAGGGTATTGTCTAAACACAGACCTGCCTTCCCACTGCTGTGAAACTCAGACAGGGGAAGGAGTGGCAGACATTAAACCCGAACAGGAAGTGAAGGACAGGGAGCCGTAGGCTCTGCACTTTATCCTCATCAGCCGCAAGGGCTGTGCCCTAGGTTGGCTGACCCTTCTAACTGCCCTTAGGAGAGTTAGAGGGGCTGGTCCTTGATGCGGCTGCAGCGTAGGACTGCTTCCCTACAGGTTTGGCCTGGTTCAGCCTGAGTATTAGCAGACGTCTGCATCGCCGGGACCTCAGTCCCCAAGGCCAGCTTCTTGCTACCTCCAAGCTGTGACGCTGTGGCGAGATGTAGGAACAAAGAACAAAAAGGCTGCCATGGGGCCCAGGTCTGTGGGGCAGGCAGCAGATGAAAGCTTCACCTTCGTTCTTGCGAATGTCACACTTCTGCTGCATTGCCAATACTTTGGTTGTTGCCGTTGGCTATTGAAAATAGAATCCAGTAGAAAATGTATTTCATATCGAACTGAAGCTTGTATGCCCTCATAATAGTGGACAGCATTTAGTGAGTAACTGCGCACGCACATCTATTCTCCGCTGTGAGTTAGTTCTGTCCACAAGTCTGGTGACTCGTGCTCACTAGAGGTATTGGCGTCAAAGAGGTGCCATCAAACAGAGACACTTTTAGCTATATAACTGACGTGGACCGAATCACCACAAAGTGGGGCTGGTTCAGTTAGTAGGCACAAAGCAACTCAATGCAAGGTGAACTAAATACTGGAGCTAAGATAGTTATACCCAGACGGTGGTTAGCTATCTGGCATTAGTCATGAGGACTTGGAGTGTGGCTGAATCTCAGCACAGGCCGGTAATCAGTAAAACCTGGCTTAATCTCAGTAAAGGCCGGTAATCAGTAAAACCTTGCAAAACCATACAGTGGCCAATAATAACTCTGGGGGAAACGCATTGCTTTGCCGGGTTTTGCGTGTGCAAGTCGACGCTTAGCCGTGAGCTTTTGTTGTTAGCTTGCTAGTGTTCACCTAGTTGGCTAATAGCCTAGCTAGATAGTGCCACGTTAGCCGAAGACAACCATATGAATAGCATTGTTTTCTTCAGTCTTGAGAGTCTCTTTTGTCCATAGCACTATTAGGTGTATCTGGTCAGTTTAGCCAATGAAAACGAGTAAACATTAGGTGTACTAAATGAGAGGAGCAAGATGGCCAGTAGTAGCTAGCTTTTCAGCATTGCTGTGAATTATCCTTGACAGGCATGAGCTAGCTCATTAGATGCCTTGTGGCTAATGGCTAGCTGAAGTAAGCAGTGTTTATGAACGCTATAGCCGGGAGGCTAGTGTAAGCGTTAGCTAGCTATCAGCCACCTCGTGAGAGTAAGGATAAGCTATGGCTAGAATATGATTATTTTATGTATCATTATGGCACATGTAGGGAGATGTCAAAGGTAAAATATAATAAACATGTTTGATATTTTATAATTCAGATACATGCTTAAATAAGGAATATAGACATGTAGTATATGCTGTGTTTTAAATGAATGCATGTGTTCTTTCACAGAGGCTCTCAACAGTGTGCATTACATTAGTTTTTTAAGAAGGGGCCTAAGCCACGCAGCCAATAGAATGATAGAATGAGAAGCTTCATGTAGAAAAAAAAGCATTCATGACATTTTGGAGTGGACATTGTGTGACAGCTGGACGTTGAAAAAGAAGGGCGATGCAGAACAAAAAAAAGTTAGGAATGTACGCATGTTTTTTCATCTGTGTGTATATAAGAGATCTCTAAGCCAGAGAGAGACAGTTGTTCCATGGAGCAAGCTCTGCTTTGTTATGCAATAAAGTCAAATTCTTGGATTCACAAGCTCCGGTGTCTTGAGAGATATTTTTGAGTTGATTATCTATTAGTCAAATATGTCTACGACACTAGCACAGTGTTAGCTGAAGGGAACAGCGTGGGTGCAGTGTTCAAATTTGGACTCAAAATATCATACGACCGTAATGCGTGAGGCTAAACCGGTCAGCCTAGTCATCACAAACAAGTGAATGTAAGTTGTACTAAACGAGAGAAGGGAGCTAGCAATAATACCATCTGGGCAGGTAGGGAACTCGTTTCCGATTTATCTAGCCATGCTAATGCAACTGTATGTGCAGGTAGGAATGCTAGTGTGGTTAGCTTGATTTCCACATTAAGCTAGCTAGTGAGCATAGTAACGTGTAAGCTCGTAAGCAGCTTAGGTATTAATGTAGCCAGTGGAAGCTGCTGAGAGGAGGACAGCTCATAATAAATGGAATGAAACACCTGGAAACCATGTGTTTGATGTATTTGATACCATTCCACTGATTCAGGTCAAGTCATTACCACGAGCCCATTCTCCCCCAATTAAGGTGCCACCAACATCCGGTGGCTGTAGCTGGCATAGTGCTAGCTGAAGGGAACCGCATGGGGGCAGTTCGATTTCCGGTAGGTATTCTCCCACAACCGCAGAGCCGTGAGGGTAGCCAGTCAATATAGAAATACACACAAATAAGCGTAGGTTAAACTAGACGAGAGAAGGAAGCTAACAATATTACTGTCTTGCAGGTATTAATGCTGGTGTGGTTAGCTTGTCTGGGGCGTTAGCTAGCTAGCTAGCAGCTACCTCGTGGTGAAGGTGGCAGCTTGCTCGGCTAGCTCAGTGCTGGCTGAAGGAAACCGTGCGGGGGCAGAATTAGCCTTCAGATAGTGTGCTCCACGTGAAAGAAAGAGCTGTGAGGCTGAGATGGTCGGTCTAGTCAATTCTTAAGAGTTGATTGACGCACGCTTCTATATCATTAACACATTAACATTTTAGTCATTTAGTAGACACTCTTATCCAGAGCGCCTTACAAGAGCAATAAGGATTAAGTGCTAAAATTACATATGGAATAGTTTTAAGATGCTCATACCACTTATCATTTAGCGATTTGATTTTTAATTTAAATGTCAACAACTTTTTTTGGGATGAAATATTGATTTTGGCCTTTACTACTAAAGCCCAGTGCCCAGTTCCGTGACAATTGTTGAGGTCGTAGAGCAAAACGGAGAACACCACCGTGTTTGTGAGAATCTCCCCTTTCCACAGTGGGGTCCCATACGTTTTTAGCCCAAACCGTTCGTACGCTACCACACAGAAGTTGGCACATTGACGGTACCGACTTCAGACGAGTCTCAAGCCACTTATGGGGGTCGAAGAGCAAAATGGAGAACACCATCATGTTCGTGAGAATCTCCCCTTTCCATAGTGGTCATACGCTACAGATGTTTATGTTAGAAGACCAATTTTCAGGTTGTCTCATGGTCTGACAAACACCGCTCTAGCTCTGCCACCTTCACGGCAGATGCGGAAGTGTGACACTGGCGGATGCAATGGACTGAGACGCATCCAATGCAAAAAAAAACGGATATGTCTAGCTTAAATTGACAGATTTTGATCAGGATATTTTTGTTATGTAACTTAGATTGACACACCGGTGAGTCACTCGACTCTAGGGAGTTGCAGGAAACAGGGATCCAGTCGAACTGAGAAGAGCTTGAGAGTAATACTCTTCGTGAGGAAAAGTGAGAAAACTTAGAGGGAGGGAGATTGGCTCCTTTTATGGAGTTGAGTGGCTCACCTCACTCGCCACTCCACCTGTCTGTCTCCAACAGACCCTTGAGGTTTTTCTGAGAGTAGGTGTTCCTATCAATTCCCATTTAGAGATACCGAAATAAAGAATTGAAAGAGAACCCAAAATATAAGGCTATTTTATTACAATTATTATAAACATCGTAGATGAATGAATTTCCCTTGCACCATGCCTCAGCATTATACCACAACAAGTGGCAGTGTGACCGTTTTGTGATAGTTTGAATTACGGACTGAAGCTTTAGTAAATGTCCACTGACTTCCCATGTTCTGCACACAGAGAGAGTACAGAGACCAAAAACACCAAAACAACACTTATTAATCTCTTGACACAGTTTACTATAACTGTAGCGAAAGAACTCTCAGCCATTTACAATAATCAAAACTTTATACTACGACACATCCCCAAAATATTGATTTTGGCCTTTACTACTAAAGCCCAGTGACGAGTCCCGTGACAATTGTTGAGATCGTAGAGCAAAATGGAGAACACCACCATGTTCGTGAGAATCTCCCCTTATCACAGTGGGTTCCCATTAGTTTTTAGCCCAAACGGTTCGTACGCTACCAAACAGAAGTTGGCACATCGACGGTACCGACTTTAGATGAGTATCAAGGCACTTGTGGGGGTGGAAGACCAAAACGGAAAACACCATCATGTTCATGAGAGTCTCCCCTTTCCATAGTGGTCATACACTACCGATGTTTATGTGAGAAGACCAATTTTCAGGATGTCTCATGGTCTGACAAACACCGCTCTAGCTCTGCCACCTTTCACCGCAGATATGGAAGTATGACACAGATATCTCTAGCTTAAATTGACAGATTTTGATGGGGATTTTTTTGTTATGTAACTTAGATTGACACACCAGTGAATCAATCGAGAGAGAGTACAGAGACCAAAAACATCAAAACAACACTCAATCTCTTAGCACAGTTTACTTTAACTGTAACGAAGGAACTCTCAGCCATTTACCATAATAACAAATTTATGCTACGACACATCCAAAAAATATTGCATTTGTGATTTATAGATTTTTGCGCTTTTAAATGAATAATAGCCATTACTTCTTGAACAGTTTAACTTTTAGCTGTGAAACACATGATCATGTGAATTTCATGTCATTTTTCCTTAAGGGTAGTACAACTGTCATATCCCATCATAACACAAAATCTACTGTTATTTTATGACAATGCTTGTTTAAAATGTCAGTATAAACAAACAATATACATGAATGAATTCCCCTGGACCCGTTCCTCAGCCATATACCACAACGTGGCAGGGTGACCATTTTGTGGTAGTTTCAATTACGGACTGCAGCTTTAAATGGCCACTGATGTACCATGTCCTGCAATCCCACTTTAGTACCATTTACTAATAAGCATGTGCACTGTTTTATCAATTAGGGATAAAACACACAAAAAATCTACAGCATTGAAACTGTCTTCATTTACATGATTGTCTAATTCCTTTGTTCCATCAAACCCTTAGTAAATCAGGTAATTAGTGTTGATACACAAACACACTAACTCAGTACTTACAGAGTAGCACACAGAGCAAGATGTGTTCCATTCTGTCCTGCCAACGATCTCTGAACTACAGTTCTTCTAACAAACCCCTCTACTTCCTATAAGATGACAGACCGATTAGTTCACGCCTCTTTACCGTCACACAGAGAAATAGAGAGAGAAATATTCTACAGACATGTACAAAGACTGTGAGAAAAAAAGAGTAACAGTTGCTTGCGTGTTTATTTTTTGATCAACCTCTTATGATTAGCTACATGGCCTCACACTGGTTCCTTCCTCTTTATTGGATAAAAGGAGGATGAAATAAGAATAGAGATCTGAGATGAGATCAGAGCTTGTAGTTAGATATCAGAATGTGCAGATGGTTGTTTCATTTTTGCACCCACAATGCACAGATAGATAGATAGATAGATAGATAGATAGATAGATAGATAGATAGATAGATAGATAGATAGATAGATAGATAGTGTCGTATATGATGAATGGTGGTAATATTGCTGATGAACAAAAAGTCCGTTATGCTGCATCGTGTCAGAAGTTTTTATTCATACCACGAGGTTACAGCATAAATTCACAGACACGCGTTGCCTGGAGAACGCCTCCCAGATTGTTATGGTCGTTCTGTCGTCTCATCGTTTAACTCCTATTTATAAACAATGCAAAGGGAGGGGCTACTCCCTCTTCTGGCCAATCACCAGTCTCCCCTCGGGCGTCACCCTCCAAGCGGCACATTTCAAATAACATCATAAAACATCCCCCCTTTGGCCTGAACAACCAACATTCCATTTCGTCATGAAAAACATTTAACAAAGGCATAATCTTCAGATACGATATTCCCCCCTTTCGAGACGAAATAAACGTCTCGAAAACAAACAGAATAAGATTATGACTATTAACCATTTATCTCATTGAATATTCTTAACCTTAAACCCAAAAACATTCTCCTCTAGAGTGTAAATACCTTTCTATGAAATACCTGTTTATGAAGTGTGAATACATTACTATGACCCATGAAGAAATCTCTATGGAGTATAAATACATTACTATGACATATGAACAACTGTTTATGAAGTATGAACACATTACTATGAATTATGAATAAATCTCTATGGAGTGTAAATACATTACTATGACATATGAACAACTGTTTATGAAGTATGAACACATTACTATGAATTATGAATAAATCTCTATGGAGTGTGAGAGCGAAAAACTGTCCAGCAGCCATCCATCCATATCAATCAAGACAGTAAAATTCTCTCACCGTCCCTCTGCCCCAGGCAACCACCGTCGGTACTCCAGATAACCTCATAACTCATGTAAATGCATTTGAAACTATGATGTAATTAAATACCCATGTAAACAAAATCCTATCCATAAATATCCACTCTCAGGCTGGTCAACCCATAGGACCTGAAAGGGAATCTCTCCCTGCTTAAACATTCTGTCCCTAACCCCATCGAAATAAACAAAAGCATCTACGATCCTCATCTGCATTCAATA
Organism: Coregonus lavaretus; assembly: GCF_964263955.1. Lineage (NCBI taxonomy): Eukaryota > Metazoa > Chordata > Actinopteri > Salmoniformes > Salmonidae > Coregonus > Coregonus lavaretus. Next base: position 50,110 of record NW_028159722.1, on the reverse strand, counting down.
ACATCAAACATAATTCTACTAAAATCAATACCTAAGAATATGACACAATTATGTATTACACATGTCTATATTTCATTGCAGACACTGGAATGTAGTCCACTACACTTCCTCTTCCTGTAGTGTCCTCTTCCAATGGACTTGTTGATGATGGAATCAGCCACACCCTCCTTGTTTCATCTCCTCCAGTCATATTGTCTTTGTTTGAGTATTCCAATCTCCACATATTCTCCCACATGCTTCTGGAATGACAAGAAAATAACCGACCCAACAGTATCTTTCCCAAAAAACACTTTCAAATTAAACCTCCATTTCACCTAAGAATTTGAAAAATCATCAAATAATCCAAAATGATATTTATCCCTCAGTTCCACTTGTCCATCTTTATCCAGATCAGGAACAGTCCACACCGGCATCTGAGTGTTGTCTCCAGGCACCACTTCTCCAACCTATCTCAATCTCATAACTTTCTCAAAAGTCAGTACAAACATCACACAGTGTTATCAAAGCTTACAAATGCATCCCTTACAATGCATCTATAACCCCAGTGATATTATCTGAACTATCTGGACTCACAGTAATACACTAATATTTATCAATATTATCTTCCCAAATGTTACACCATACCATGAATGAAGTCCCCCCTTCTCCCTTAAACTTATTCTTCCATGATAGGCTTGAAGACTATGACATGTCGCCATGTGTCTGCTAAATGACTGAAATGTAAATGTAATGTCACCCTTTTAACCCTAGATTTAGCTGTGTCCAATGCTATCCCTCTTATAATGGTAAAACCTCATATGGAATCTTCAACGTTGACCTGTAACAACATCCTATCCCCCATAGGGTAAGAATATACTCTATCATAATTTCCCCTTATCCTCTAAAATTCCCATAGTCACATTGTCAGTCAAAAGCTAATCTTTTAACCATCAAAGTCCTGCTCTTCTTACTACCTGATATATAAAAAGTAACCTATTATTTGTCATTACTACCCTTAAGGTCATGCTTATCCAAAGTTATCATCTAACATCCCAATCTGATCTTTCCATAAACATACCCCTTACCTCATATGTTTTATTAGAACAAACACAACTTTTAGCCCTCAATATTTCACCTGAATACTTCAGGGTTTGCAATTACCTGATTTTACTTTCCCTCTAACCAATGCTCATAGGGTAATCTTTTCACCCAAGAACACTTAAACCCTACTGGTCTGACAACTACATTATTTTATCGGTCAATGACTGTTGCCGATACCACAGTCATGACAAAGCATAACATTTACCCACACCCGTCAGAGGCCGCGCGACCGTCTAACACGTCTTGGGCTGGCATCCCCAACAGACATCAACCCTCAAGATTCCTCACTGACCCTACAGAATGAGTTAATCTATCTCTAATTTTCACAACAGAGGAACGAGCAGCACTGATCAGATGCCCCCCCCCTCTGTCATCAAAATCAAAAGACCCCACACTGCAGCTTCCATGATGAATCTCTATTCTCCATTTCAGATTAATCTATATTGTTTCTATCTGCTCTATTTTAACCCCATTCGTACCATAACCTCCTGAGTCCCTCTTGCTACCTCTTTAATTTCAGAACAATTGTTGTCAGTATTCTACTCCTATATTTGCTATTGCCATAGTATCATTAATCCCTTCCAAAGTTACCCTTAAAGTAGTTGATTTAGCTGCTGTATCAACCCTAATTACTTCTAGTGCAACATTTCCCATTATCCTCTGTGTATTATCTACTGTTGGAGTGACTACTGTCCATTCAGTTCTACTCCTCCTGAACTCCCTCAATGACTGTGAAAACTTCCACAGACTTCAAATCTTCCATTATAAGCGTTACTTTATGAATTACATTGCCCTTTAACCAATAATTCCTAACCGAAACAAATTCTAATGCTTGCCCTAAATAAGTACACATATATTCTCCCTAACCTTTCTCTATAATATTACGCAACATAAGTGAACAGTCACTCCTAACCCTATTCCAAACTATACCTCCTTCTACTCCTGGTCCTGATAACAATACTTATTCTCCATATTTATCTCTCCATATGAGAGAAACGTCCCCATCTTAAACCCTAATAAGTATTTTTCCCCCTAAAATTGGTGCTGTACTGGTTCCCTTATAATCAAATGCAATATGTTTATGACTTTAATACCTATCAATGTTGAAAGAGTTAAATTGCTTCTCCCTGTTGTTCTAATAAACTGAAGTGTTAATGTCCTTATTTACTCCTAGTTTTCCCATAAGACTTTGAACTCCTTCCTTGTACTTCCATCTATCACCCCTAGTGTCACTTTTTCCCCCTTTCAGTTCTACCTCTAAACTTTAAACCTCCTGATTATAACAAAATACACCTATAATGACCTTGATCTCCCTACTGGACAGTGTCATTCATTACTGTTCTCTCTCTGTCTTACTACTAACTTTGAAACTTAGCTTACTGTCTCAGAGTCCCTTCAACCTAGCCTACCCCTAACTTATTTTAATCTAATCTTTTCTCTCATAACATTTAAAACCTTTTCCCCTGATCTATTGACAAAATCTCTTACCACCAAATTTTTAGAATATGTGATTGGGAAAGTTCCCCACCTGCTTCTGACTCATTACACACAGACTTGGCAAAACCGACTAAACACCTTTTAGCCTAACCTCAAATCTCTTAGTGTAAGAATGTAACCCAAAATAACAGTCACCCCTATTAAGGTTTTTCCCAGACAGATTGTCTAACAGGCAATCTAATACATTATCATCCTTCCTATGATATTTATCTTTTAAGCAAATGACTCCCCAAAACCCTACTTCTTAAAATAGTCTCCCAGACAGTCAGTCGTCTATTGTGCCTCTGATTGAATACTTCAATTTACACCATGCATCTCTTCCCAACACTGCCATTACATTTTACATTTACATTTTAGTCATTTAGCAGACGCTCTTAACCAGAGCGACTTACAGGAGCAATTAGGGTTAAGTGCCTTGCTCAAGGGCACATTAACGTCATTTAGCAGACGCTCTTAGCCAGAGCGACTCACAAATTGGTGCGTTCACCCTATAGCCAGTGGGATAACCACTTTACAATTTGGGGGGGGGGGGGGTTAAAGTAAAAGAGACATACTAATCTTCTAATATTAGTACGTCTCTTTTACTTCCTCTTTGACTTTTATAGCAGAGCTCAATTGATTCCCTAAGAGTAATTAAACTATTTTACTACTTCCAATCCCTATCCTAACCTAATTAGTTTATTTTACAGAGTGATATGTTTAACCTTTTTAGACTGAACCCCGATAAGTTTTTCCCCTATTCACTATCACTTCTAATGGTCAGTTGTTTCAACTGTTAGCTATTTCCTCTTCTTCTCTAATCGATGCTCTCAGCAATGCACCCCCCTTCATCTCTTCTAGAACAGGTGATCTTCACTTTCTCCTTCATCTTCCTTAAAAATGTTCTCCGTTCTTCCTCCTAACTTGTTGCATGAACAGGTAAAGTACCCAATCTGTCCATAATTATACTAGTCTTCTGAAAGTTGCTGAAAGTGTAGCTGAAATATTCCTCCTTCTTTGTTCTTCTCCCTCTCAAATTCTTTGTCTGTCCAGAAACTGGCGATCGATATGGAACATCTGGTCCCCCCTTGGCTGGTACAATTGCCTTTGATATTGTTCAGTTGAAGCTGTAACAGTGATTGTTGATTTGATTCACTCTGATTCTTCATAACCAACACTTATTTTCTTCTTCTCCACCACCAGTTATAAGTTGTATTTGCTTGAGTTTTCTTCGTCCGGTTCTTCTCATCGTTGACATATCAGTATTCTTCAACCTTAGTTCCAAGTTCTGTCCTCGAAATATCATCTTCCATCATCTTCTTACTAGTGGGCTCTTCTTGACCTCAATGTGTTCTTCTTCAATTCTTGGGATTAAAAATGTTCTCCGCAGGTTTTCTCCTTGTCTCTTCTATATCTTCAGCGTCTCGAGCTGTTCCTCTAGCTCCCTTACCTCTCCCAAAGTCGTCTCTTCCTCCAGGCCTGATACGCCTCGGTCTATATCTCCTATTTCTTCTTTGCCAGTCATTGTAGGATAAAATCCTCTTGAACATACAACACCTTTAATCTCCAAATCTTCATCACTTTCTTCATCAGAACTCGAATCTCTTGTCTCCTTCGTTCAACTTTCATCAGAGATCAAGTCTCCAGTATCCTTCTTTCCTCTCTTGCCACTTCCTTCTGATCAGAGTCATATCCACCCATGACCTCTCTCAATCACTCATCTTCATCCTCCTCATCCCCTTAAGTTCCCAGACATCCCATTTTCTTCAGTCTTCTGAATTCATCTTCATCGTTGTTTCTGCTCGTATTCATCTTCATCTCTGATGCCATAATCACCCTGCTAGATGATCATTGTAAGCTGAGAATAAACATCCCTAAGCTCTACTTTTTAAACCTATCTTATCGCTGACATATTTTATCAATTTTTGTTTGAGAATGAAGGGCAACTTTTGTTTCACTTGCCGGATAACCTAGCAACACTTTAATTAAAGGATTACCCCTATTTCCACCCGTGAAATGACTCTCATAGTCCTGATATCTTTTTCCCCATTGTAACACCCTTTTATATTCCTTTATTGTGAACTATCTTATTCTAGACTGTATAAGTTATATAGGCTTCCCCCCTTAAATTATTAATATAACCCTAACAACCTTCAAAAAAATAAAAAAAATAATTTTTTTTTTTTCCTCCTCCCAAAAAAATAAAATAAAATAAAATATGAATATTAAAAACATTCAATTAAATGCCTTATTCAAAAACCCTTTAATTAAAAATAAAAACCCATTAAAACTCAATTAAAAATTATGAATAATTTAAAACCAATTTTTTATTCCTATATCACCAATTTATCAATTAGTGTTGAGTATATTACCACAACCCATCAAATGCAAGTAAGTAATCTTCAGACTAAAATACCCATAAACAAAGCCTAACCTTCAATACTACAATACTCCAATTCCCATAACCCCTTGCTCCATTAGCTCTAATTATCATAAATTTACAGAAGAATCCTCAATCCATCCTGGATTCCCAACACATCTGTAATTAAACCCCAGTGATGCACATAGCCTCCAAAATGCAATTTTTAATGAAATAGTATTTGCCAAGCCGATGTAAAATTGTCATAACATCACATATCTGGTTAGGATGATTTTGTGTACTAGCCTGATCCGATCCTCTCCTGCATCATGTGATGTCACGTCATGTGACGTCACCCCTCCTCTCTCTCGTCTCGCCATTCCATGTTCCTCTCATATTTCAAAAAACATAGAAACACACAAGATTTCAGCAGTTTATGCAATTAATCAAGTTATCCACATTCAATGCATTATACTTCGTCAACATATATTTAATTTATAAATTTAATAGGTCCCAAAACAAGTTTCATCTTAACCCACCGCCGTTTATAAACTTATAAGATTCGTGTTAAACTCTCCCTGGGCCTATTTGTTCCGTCGTCTGGGTTCCTCTGTCTCCCCCTGCAGTTTAACCAATGTGTTGTTTTACAGAAATCCCACGCATGCGCAAATATCCTTTATTACATAGATCGCTCCAAAACATTTCATTTAATTTTAATCGTCTTTTAATTTAATTAATTATACTCCGTCAACATATATTTGATCTATAAATGTACTACATCTCGCCAAATAGTTTAACGTTCACATAACAGTTACTTTAACGATTTTAAAAGAGTCGTGTTCACCTCTCTCTTCCGGTAGCCCTTAAACCCCTGAACAAGAAACCCCAAACAAACATATGACCTTACGCCACCATTTTGTTTCGTCGACCGCATGTCGTAGATTTAGTGCCATAAACCAAAACGTGTCCTAATCTCGTGTCATAAACTCCCCCTTTCTGTAGTGTAGTGTCGCAAAATTAAACGCATGCGCACAACCATTCAAAAATACGTTTCCCCATGAAAGAATGATTCTCTCCTCTCTCCCCAAACAGAAAGAATAACAGCCAGCTGTAACTTTCCATTTCCCCCTTATAGTCAAACAACATTTAACAGCGCTCACAAAACATACAACCTGACTTACAGACAGTGACAAATTTAAGAGACTTTAATCCATCGCAATGGAATCTCTAAGGATATCCATTAGCATGTAGCACGCAACACAATTAGCATTCAACCTTAGCAGCTAGCTTAGCCTACGGTACATCGTGACACAAAACACAATTAGCACTAGCCTCCACGATGTAGCATGATTCACACTTTAGCCTTACAAAAAATTAGCCTTTAGCCTCAAGCCTTAGCATTTAGCATTTCGCCACGATGTACCACGTGACCCGAACCATACAATCAAGCCTTAGCAACGAGGCACCACGTGGCCTGAAACAATCCAGCCTTAACACCAACCTCCAGCTAATTGTAGCCTACTAGCTATACAAATGAACACCCCGCACCGTGGCCAAATAAATAATCGTCCAATTCTCTCCCCGTCTAACTTTTTGTTGCCTTGAAAGATGAATCTCATATCAAGCGGTTATCCCCAAACCAATTTCCCGTCGACCAGAGGCGGAGTATAACATAAATACACCAATTCACTTCATAATTCCCGCTTAAGAAATCAACCTGATTCAGTCTAACTAAGCCCAGGATTTGTAGCCCACTTAATAATAATAATAATAATTACAAGTCGCCTCGTTTCGAGGTCTTTTCCGTATTCCCGGTGCCCTAATTATGCAGATATCTCCCAACATATATTCTCTACCAATCCATTGTCACCCGTTACCAATGAATTATACACGTTCAATACTTAAATCCTACCGTTTAATACTCTAAATTCCAATTAACTGTCGTTTCCGATGAAATAAATTTAGCAGACTTCAGTCGACCAGCAACAAACACCACCTGAGGCCAGGTCATATGGAACATCCCCTCAATGTACACAAGTCATATCCAATCTAACAAACTCCGAAGCGGTAAGAACACACTCACCCTTTTTCGGCCATGCTTCAGAGAGAGTTAGGCCGGCGGTTGACTGAAACAAAGAGGAGACGCAAACCCATGCCCCACGTTGGGCGCCATTATGTCGTATATGATGAATGGTGGTAATATTGCTGATGAACAAAAAGTCCGTTATGCTGCATCGTGTCAGAAGTTTTTATTCATACCACGAGGTTACAGCATAAATTCACAGACACGCGTTGCCTGGAGAACGCCTCCCAGATTGTTATGGTCGTTCTGTCGTCTCATCGTTTAACTCCTATTTATAAACAATGCAAAGGGAGGGGCTACTCCCTCTTCTGGCCAATCACCAGTCTCCCCTCGGGCGTCACCCTCCAAGCGGCACATTTCAAATAACATCATAAAACATCCCCCCTTTGGCCTGAACAACCAACATTCCATTTCGTCATGAAAAACATTTAACAAAGGCATAATCTTCAGATACGATAATAGATAGATAGATAGATAGATAGATAGATAGATAGATAGATAGATAGATAGATAGATAGATAGATAGATAGATAGATAGATAGATAGATAGATAGATAGATAGATAGATAGATAGATAGATAGATAGATAGATAGATAGATAGATAGATAGATAGATAGATAGATAGATAGATAGATAGATAGATAGATAGATAGATAGATAGATAGATAGATAGATAGATAGATAGATAGATAGATAGATAGATAGATAGATAGATATCCCTTACTGAGTGTAGGCCTCCCTGCAAGCCTAGGGTGCTAACCTCAGTTGTTCCACTGGCCGCAAATAGACATCTTCACCCCCACCTCCTTCCCCCTCCTCACCCCCTCTCTTCACACACACTACTGCTTAGTAGTAGCATGTGTCAAAACCACAGTCAGCTAGCTGACTCTTCTCTGGGGTTTGGTGGTTGACTTGTTCATTAGTCAGATAGTTTTGTTCTGAGGGATACGTTTAGTTAGATACTGTCTACATAGATATTTAGTTGTTATTGGGTTGTTTATGTGATGTGTATCAGGGCAATTGTTCATGTATTTTGCATGTGTGTGTGTGTTGTGTGTGTGTGTGTGTGTGTGATTGTGTGTGTGTGTACGTCAGATGTATACACATGCATTACCACAGACCAGAGATGGGAGGAGTTTCAACCTTGTAAATGGGTAACTGGGTACATGAATCGTATCGTTTGAGCATTTTCCAATTTTTTCCAACAATTTACCTCTAAATATATAAAATTGTTTTTCTTTTAGAGTGTAGAGTGTGTGACACACATGCAACATGTGAAGGAGCAAACATAAATAGAGAGAGAAAGGTTACAGGGGAAAAGCAGTCAGACTTCACCTTTGGTGGTAATTTGCTCTTTTGCACCCCAGTATCTCTATTTGCACATAATCTCTTGCACATCTAGCATTCCAGTGTTAATACTATTGTAATTATTCTGCACTATAGCCTATTTATTGCCTTACCTCCATAACTTGCTACATTTGCACACACTGTATATATATTTTCTGTTGTATTTCTGACTTTATGTTTTTTTTACCCCATATGTAACTCTGTGTTGTTTTTATTGCACTACTTTGCTTTATCTTGGCCAGGTCGCAGTTGTAAATGAGAACCTGTTCTCAACTGGCTTACCTGGTTAAATAAAGGTGAAATAAAAAAAATAAAAAATAAAAAAAGTGGTTATTGCCAGGTAAACATCTGGGGTTTCTTATCGCCCCCTTCAGGGACAGGCCTGTAACTACACATTCTAGTGGATCACAATTTGGAAACTAATATGGTCATTGGTCACATAGCAACAGCATAAGCCCTCAGTCTAGTGGGTCTGCCCTCTTATTCCTTCCTCTCTCTATCTCATCATAATAGTACAGACATGGAACACTCCTGTATGGGTTCATATCAGTAGAAGTCAAATCTAAATGTGATTTACAGAAGACTGACAGCACTATGGTGCATAGAGATTTTGTTAGTAAGTTACTTTACTATATAAGAAATGTATAGAAACGTTCAAGATGTAAATGCATTGTTTCAATCAGAAATACAGAGAGTAAAATGAATATGTCCTTAAATCAAGTTATATTTCAAAGCAATACAATTATGTGGGGAATCCACACTTTTTATTTGATATGAGAATTAATACAAAATACAACACACCTTCTCCATTTTAAGTTCCATAGTGGAACACTCATCTGGCTCCTATAACTACTACTGAAACCATTTTACAAAAGACTTACATGTTGAAAATGAATATCTACTGTAAAAAATATTTTGGCAAAATACTTAGACAGTAGACAATATTTCAAGTCAAAAGTAAGTGAAGTTTAAAGGTACACTCAGCGATATGAAGTATATGCAGAAAGTAAACAGCACATTGGTTCAATTTCCGCAACAACTAAGAGCGTTGAAGCATGAGGCTCAACTTCTCCACGGTTTTGGTCTCATGGCTACCACGCTGTGAACAGCGTGAAGTGAACCCGTGCATATGTGCAGATACTTTGTGTGATTGAGTGAGAGTAAACTCTTGCATCTCACTTATCTCAATATTTGTGGTGCTACTCGTGGCAACGTCATTTCGCTGAGTTTACCTTTAATATAAAAATAAGCATTAAAGCTGCATTATGTAAATATACATTTTTAATAACAAATTATAGCTACATGTTCCATCTTAACTGTTATAGTAGGTCGACCAACCAAGTATTAACACATCTTAAGTATTTTAAATTTGAATTAAAAACGGAAAAGATTCACGTACTGTATATCCACCTACATGTAAAAAGCATGACATTATGTAAAATACAACATTCTAACATTTCTAAAAATGCAACAAATTCCAGTTAAAAAACAAAAAAAAACAGGCACTACACTCTTGTTTAATTAACAATCTGAAATAAAGAGAGGTAAGTGTAATATTTCATGAAAATCAACATCAATCAACAATTACAAAGGAAAGCATACAAGCCAGCAAAAGCAGAAAACGTCAACTTACAAAATCATTTGTAAAATTCTATTCAGTGATATTAAACTGAGTAAACACTTTCATATATAAATGGTAAAAACTTTACAATCATAAAAATGGTTATTCAGCTTACAGTTTATACTGTAATGATTACAAAGATGATTTGTTCTGTTCGATGACATCATCACATTGTATCTGGTCTTGAGGAGATTTGACTGTTGAACACAAACCTACAGGAATATAACGGATGGAAAGTAGCATTAGAGTTAAACTGATCCAACTGCTCTTTCAACTGTACACAGCTATAACATGTAACCCATCAGAGAGCATTACATAAAGAAGGTGATTATCAAGCTGGATAAACTGATTGTAAATACACTGAAAGAAAATTCTCACCTCGAGCCCTGCAGCAATTCACCGTCATCATGATGGACACCAGTAGAAAGGGAGACACCACCAGTAGACCACACAGCGGCCTGGGCAGAGAGATGGAGACAATGGAACCTGGAGGGACTAGCAAAACACATGTTTTACCATCAAGACACTTGAACCCAGACACTGCTCTTCTGACCTCTCACTGTCACCCAGCTCTGGTGATTCTTCTTCATCAAATTTACACTTATAGAATCCTTCATCTGACATGGATACTGTGAGGATGGTAAATTCTCCTCTGATCTCATTCTTGATGAGTACTCCATCTTTGTAGAAATCAGATTTGAAGTTTGAGCTGATTGTCCGGTATTTACAGCTCAGAGTCAGAGAGTCTCCTTCAGTCACGGGGTGGGCAGGGCTCTCCAGGATCACATCACCAGCTGTGTAACATAATATATAAATAATACTGTAAATCTGGAGTCATCCCTCACAATACATCAACATCTTATGAGCTTGTATTTATGAGATGCAATCATTCAGTTACAGAATTGAACATCCTATCATATATATGTAGAAATGTTAGTGAGGGTTGTACAATAGATGTACCCTTTACTGTGATGTTGACAGCATTACTGTACTCTCCTGATCCAGACTCACACCACAACTGCTGCTCTTTAATTATTTCTTATTTTTATTTTTTACTTATCTATTTTGTACTTAACACTTTTTTTTTCTTAAAAATGTATTGTTGGTTAAGGGCTTGTAAGTAAGCATTTCACTGTAAGGTCTACACCTGTTGTATTCGGCGCATGTGGCAAATACAATTTGATTTGATTTGAAGAGCTCATTGACTTTCGACATGGCACCGTTGTAGGATGCCACCTTTCTAACAAGTCAGTTTGTCAAATTTGATAGAGTGCTGTTATTTTGAAGTGGAAATGTCTAGGAGCAACAATTGCTCAGCCGTAAAGTGGTAGGCCACTCAAGCTCAGAGAATGGGACCGGCGAGTGCTGATGCGCGTAGCGCTTAAAAATAATCTATCCTCGGTTGCAACACTCACCACCCAGTTCCAAACCTCCGCCGGAAGCAATGTTGGCACAAGAACTGTTCGTCGGGAGCTTCATGAAATGGGTTTCCATGGCCGAGCAGCCGCACACAAGCCTAAGATCACAATGCACATTGCCAAGCGTCGGCTGGAGTGGTGTAAAGCTTGCCGCCATTGGACTCTGGAACAGTGGAAATGCTTTCTCTGGAGTGATGAATCACGCTTCACCATCTGGGGGTCCAACGGACAAATCTGGGTTTGCCGGATGCCAGGAGAAGCTACCTTCCTGAATACCAACTGTAAAGTTTGGTGGAGGAGGAATAATGGTCTGGGGCTGTTTTTCATGGTTCGGGCTAGGCCCCTCAGTTACAGTGAAGGGAAATCTTAAATCTACAGCATACAATGACGTTCTAGACAATTCTGTGCTTCCAACTTTGTGGCTACAGTTTGGGGAAGGCCCTTTCCTGTTTCAGCATGACAATGTCCCTGTGCACAAAGCGAGTACCGACTACAGAATAATGCCCATGATTTTGGAATGAGATGTTCAACGTGTCCAAATACATTTGGTGATGGAGTGTACATACACACAGAGCATGTCTACATGATTGACTCAATATAAATAGTGTCCATTTGTATTACAACAAAGTAACTTACCATTCAGGGTGACTCAGACCGGATAACCGATGGTTGATTTTATGGATCTGGACTGGATCTCTCCCTGACACCAGTAGAGACCCTGGTCAGACTCAGCAACACTACTGATGGTGAGGGTGTCTCCTGTTATAGTGTGTCTGCCAGACTGGGATACTACATTAGCATTCCTGTCTTTGTACCACTGATAGCTCCAGCTACTGTCAGACCCTACTGAACACGTCAGAGTAACTGTCTCTCCAGTGTATGCAGGGTTTGGCTCTGCTGTCAGTGTAGCTTTGGGCAGAGCTGCAGAAACACACAACATACAATTTTAAAACAACTAAATATCATCCTTAAATTGGGGCCCAATGAAGTGGTTATAAGTATGGAGGCACTGATGTGAATGAGACATAAGATGATTTACCTGTCACTGTCAGTGTGACTACATCACTCCACTCAGAATATTGCTGCTCCTCAATATGTGTACCCAGACATAGGTTGTCACCACTGTCGGAAATCTTAGCAGCACTGATCTCATGCTCATTCTTCTTACTGGCGGAGTCAGAATTACCATTCTTGTGCATTGTGTATTTCCAGTCAGTGACTCCTTGCCCCTGTACGTCACATCTGAGAGTGACAGTCAGGCTTCGGTGTTCGTCACCTCATCACAGGAGGATTGCAAGCAGGTAAATTACTGCATTTAAATATGAAAATGAAATGCGCCAATAACTTTACCAAACATTTCCTCGCACAGTAAATACTCAAATAAAACTGGAAAACCACAACAATATATATGTGGAGAAATTAATTCATACATACATGTTGAAAACATGAATGTGCCAAACTATTTATAAGGGGTATTAAATATGTGCATTCATTACGAGAGCGGCTGAGAGTCCACTTCGTCCCAACATTGGCTATTTGCTGTCCAGGGTCACTACACAATCTTTCTTGAGAAATTGGTGTAGACCTGTGTCTTCTTTTAACTGAAACACATTCTCAGCCACATCATGTATAATGTTGCAGAGGCTTTTGCTGACTCATGATGTACTTAAATTAAGCAAACCTGTGAGTGGAATTGCCACACTGCAAACTACTACCACAGATGGTGGATAAATTATGTCTTACTCAGGCCTTTTACCATTGAAAAAAAATTGTCACATTTCCGGTCTGCTTAACCCTTAAAGGTGCAGAAATTGCTCAGCCATTTTCTGGTTGCTAAAATTCTAAAGGTTCGCCTAATTTCAGTTTATGTGAAAAAACAAGCAAGTGTAAAAAATCATTGTACCATCTAAACCGCTGTGAAATCTATTTTTAATAAACAGAAATATTGTATTTTCAGCTGTTTGAAGCTGGTGTATGAAACTGAAAGTAAAAGACGTAAAAAAAGAAACATAGAAGCATAGAAATAGGACACATAGAACAGATCTACCGCTTCTTAGACATGCTTTCAATTAGAATTTGTTTTTGTTTGTTTATTTAACCTTTATTTAACTAGGCAGGTCAGTTAAGAACACAATCTTATTTACAATGACATATCTATAACTCAAATTTCTATCTGAATGTGGTCGGGTCGCCCAAAAAGTTACATATTGCAGCTTTATGGAGTGACTCTCCCATAGACACCAATGCGATAGCAGCTGGGTCTGGTCTGCTTAATTCATTGACTGACTGTATAAGAACCACAAAAAAGGAGCAAGTCAGATGTCTCGATTCATCTTCCATCTCTGTTACTACCACTGTTGATGACAACAAAAAGAGATGTGAGTCAGTGCACCAATGTCATGATATTGTTGTCAGATGAAAAAAATGTGTTGCATGGAGAAGACATGTTGAGATCCAGAACCATCTTACTGAATGGATAACATTCTCAGTTGTCCACATAACATTCATATGACACTGTCTGTGCAAATTGTAGTGTACATCCAATACATTCCTCTAGGTGTCTCAGCAGTTCCATTATTCACAATATGTACAAGTCATGCTAGAATAACACAGTGGGCTATTGTGCTATTTGTAAAATGTATTGTAGGACATGGTGATACAGTAGTAGCAGTGGTGGTAGTAGTAGTATATTAAAAGTAGTAGCATTAGCAGTGGTAGTAGTAGCAGTAGTAATAATAATAGTAGAAGTAGTGGTGGTGGTAGTAGTATATTAACAGTAGTAGCAGTAGTAGTAATAATAAAAGTAGTAGTGGTAGTGGTATATTAACAGTAGTAGCATTAGTAGTGGTAGTAGTAGTAGCAGTAGTAGTAGTAATAATAAAAGTAGTAGCAGTGGTGGTAGTAGTAGTATATTAACAGGAGTAGTAGTAGTAGTGGTGGTGGTGGTGGTAGTATTATATTAACAGTAGTAGCATTAGTGGTGGTGGTAGTATTATATTAACAGTAGTAGCATTAGTAGTGGTAGTAGTAGTAGCAGTAGTAGTAGTAGTAATAGTAGTAGTAGTAGTAGTAATAATAATACAATTAGTAGTGGTGGTGGTGGTGGTAGTAGTATATTAACAGTAGTAGCATTAGTAGTGGTAGTAGCAGTAGTAGTAATAAAAGTAGTGGTGGTGGTGGTAGTAGTGGTAGTTGTAGTAGTATTATTATTAGCGGTAGTAGTAGTAGTAGTAGTGGTGGTGGTGGTGGTAGTATTATATTAACAGTAGTAGCATTAGTAGTAGTAGTAGTAATAATAAAAAAATTGTAGTAGTGGTGGTGGTAGTAGTATATTAACAGAAGTTCATGTAATGTAAATGTAGTAGCATTAGTAGTGGTAGTAGCAGTAGTAATAATAAAAGTAGTAGTGGTAGTAGTAGCTCTGGATAAGAGCGTCTGCTAAATGACTAAAATGTAAATGTAGTAGTAGTAGTAGTAGTAGTAGTAGTAGTAGTAGTAGTAGTAGTAGTAGTAGTAGTAGTAATTGAGTTTCAGACACATTGGTTCATATTTGGTCATTTTAAAAACTATGAAAAGGGATCAAACAATGAATACCTAATCTGAACACACCTCACCACATCATTTACCTGCCTTGGACAACAGGCTCCATAGACAATATGTAGATATGAGAATAGTGTAACTGTCACCGGTTATTCAAATAGATTCAGAGAAAACAACAGTTTCTTCCTCAGCTGTCAGTATCGACCTCCAAGAGAGCCCACAAAAAGAGTCAAATTATGAAATGATTATTATAAAACATTATTTGATGATATATGATGTTATATATTAGGAATATATAAATAATGTATTATCTGCTGTCTCTCTTTAACCATCTATCATGAATGATACTTAACTGACAGATAATGTTATATCTCAAATCAAATCAAATCAAATTTTATTGGTCACATGCGCCGAATACAACAGGTGCAGACATTGCAGTGAAATGCTTACTTACGGCCCTTAACCAACAGTGCATTTATTTTAAACAAAGAAAGTAAGAATAAAACAACAACAAAAAAAAGTGTTGAGAAAAAAAGAGCAGAAGTAAAATAAAGTGACAGTAGGGAGGCTATATATACAGTAAAATAAAGTGACAGTAGGGAGGCTATATATACAGGGGGGTACCGTTGCAGAGTCAATGTGCGGGGGCACCGGCTAGTTGAGGTAGTTGAGGTAATATGTACATGTGGGTAGAGTTAAAGTGACTATGCATAAATACTTAACAGAGTAGCAGCAGCGTAAAAAGGATGGGGTGGGGGGGCAGTGCAAATAGTCCGGGTAGCCATGATTAGCTGTTCAGGAGTCTTATGGCTTGGGGGTAGAAGCTGTTGAGAAGTCTTTTGGACCTAGACTTGGCACTCCGGTACCGCTTGCCGTGCGGTAGCAGAGAGAACAGTCTATGACTAGGGTGGCTGGAGTCTTTGACAATTTTGAGGGCCTTCCTCTGACACCGCCTGGTATAGAGGTCCTGGATGGCAGGGAGCTTTGCCCCAGTGATGTACTGGGCCGTACGCACTACCCTCTGTAGTGCCTTGCGGTCAGAGGCCAAGCAGTTGCCATACCAGGCGGTGATGCAACCAGTCAGGATGCTCTCGATGGTGCAGCTGTAGAATTTTTTGAGGATCTGAGGACCCATGCCAAATCTTTTTAGTCTCCTGAGGGGGAATAGGCTTTGTCGTGCCCTCTTCACGACTGTCTTGGTGTGTTTGGACCATGATAGTTCGTTGGTGATGTGGACACCAAGGAACTTGAAGCTCTCAACCTGTTCCACTACAGCCCCGTCGATGAGAATGGGGGCGTGCTCAGTCCTCTTTTTTTTCCTGTAGTCCACAATCATCTCCTTTGTCTTGGTCACGTTGAGGGAGAGGTTGTTGTCCTGGCACCACACGGCCAGATCTCTGACCTCCTCCCTATAGGCTGTCTCATCGTTGTCGGTGATCAGGCCTACCACTGTTGTGTCGTCGGCAAACTTAATGATGGTGTTGGAGTCGTGCCTGGCCATGCAGTCATGGGTGAACAGAGAGTACAGGAGGGGACTGAGCACGCACCCCTGAGGGGCCCCCGTGTTGAGGATCAGTGTGGCAGATGTGTTGTTACCTACCCTTACCACCTGGGGGCGGCCCGTCAGGAAGTCCAGGATCCAGTTGCAGAGGGAGGTGTTTAGTCCCAGGATCCTTAGCTTAGTGATGAGCTTAGAGGGCACTATGGTGTTGAATGCTGAGCTGTAGTCAATGAATAGCATTCTCACGTAGGTGTTCCTCTTGTCCAGGTGGGAAAGGGCAGTGTGGAGTGCGATAGAGATTGCATCATCTGTGGATCTGTTGGGGCGGTATGCAAATTGGAGTGGGTCTTGGGTTTCTGGGATTATGCTGTTGATGTGAGCCATGACCAGTCTTTCAAAGCACTTCATGGCTACAGACGTCAGTGCTACGGGTCGGTAGTCATTTAGGCAGGTTATCTTAGAGTTCTTGGGCATGGGGACTATGGTGGTCTGCTTGAAACATGTTGGTATTACAGACTCAGTCAGGGACATGTTGAAAATGTCAGTGAAGACACTTGCCAGTTGGTCAGCACATGCTCGGAGTACACGTCCTGGTAATCCGTCTGGCCCTGCGGCCTTGTGAATGTTGACCTGCTTAAAAGTCTTACTCACATCGGCTACGGAGAGCGTGATCACATAGTCGTCCGGAACAGCTGGTGCTCTCATGCATGCTTCAGTGTTGCTTGCCTCGAAGCGAGCATAGAAGTGGTTTAGCTCGTCTGGTAGGCTTGTGTCACTGGGCAGCTCGCGGCTGTGCTTCCCTTTGTAGTCTGTAATAGTTTTCAAGCCCTGCCACATCCGACGAGCGTCAGAGCCAGTGTAGTATGATTCAATCTTAGACCTGTATTGACTCTCTATATAATTACAGTGTCACGATCGTTTACGAACGAGAAGGACCAATGTGCAGCGTGATATGCATTCATATTTATTTACGGCTAAACACACGACAAAACAACAAATGAGTCCAAGGTAGCATACAAACAACATACCTTACACGGAACAAGATCCCACAACTAACAGGTGTCAAAAGGCTGCCTAAGTATGGACCCCAATCAGAGACAATGAGCTACAGCTGCCTCTGATTGGGAACCACACCGGCCAACATAGATCTACACATTCTAGATCTCAACATAGACACTCAACACGACACAGAAAATACACACCCTGACTCAACAAATGAGAGTCCTCAGAGTCAGGGCGTGACAGTACCCCCCCCCAAAGGTGCGGACTCCGACCGCGCCACCTAAACATAACAGGGTAGGGGCCGGGTGGGCATTCCGCCTCGGAGGCGGAGCCGGCTCCGGGTTTTACCACCACTTACTCTCCACCTCCCTGTTGCGCCCCTGGTCTGGTCTGGACCTCGGCGCGCTGCTTCCCCTCTCCTTCCTTCCACGATGTACCAAGCCCTGTCTGGACCCTGGTGTGGGAGATCCCGAACCTGGAGAGGGGCTGACGTCTGGGTCTTGACTGGAACCGCTGACTGGAGCTGAACCCGACGACGGTGGATCACACTGCTCTGGCTCCGGAGTGGAGCCGCTGACCGAAGCTGGATCAGGCACCGGTGGAGCGGACTGCTCTGGCTCCGGAGTGGAGCCGCTGACCGGAGCTGGCCTGGACCCCGGTGGAGCGGATTACTCTGGCTCCGGAGTGGAGCAGCTGACCGGTGCCGGACCAGGCACCGGTGGAACAGGCACGGGCCGTGCCGGACTGGACACACGCACCACTGGCTTGGTGCGGGGAGCAGTAACGGGCCGGACCTGGCTGATGACGCGCACCCCTGGCTTGGTGCAGGGAGCAGGAACGGGCCGGACTGGGCTGACGACGCGCACCACTGGCTTGGTGCGGGGAGCAGGAATGGGCCGGACTGGGCTGACGACGCGCACCACTGGCTTGGTGCGGGGAGCAGGAACGGGCCGGACTGGGCTGACGACGCGCACCACTGGCTTGGTGCGGGGAGCAGGCACGGGCCGTACCGGGCTGGCGACGCGCACCACTGGCCTGGTGCAGGGAGCAGGAACAGGCCGGACTGGGCTGACGACGCGCACCACTGGCTTGGTGCGAGGGGCAGGAACAGGCCGGACCAGGCTGGCGACACGCACCACTTGATTGGTGCGAGGAGCGGGACTGGGTTCCTTCATTAACCCACGCTCCTTCTGCTGCCTAACCAGCTCCTCTCGCCGTGCCTCTACACTTTCCTTCTGCTCCCTCTGAACCAATGGCCCCCCTAATCTGGT
Source organism: Coregonus lavaretus (assembly GCF_964263955.1). Taxonomy (NCBI): domain Eukaryota; kingdom Metazoa; phylum Chordata; class Actinopteri; order Salmoniformes; family Salmonidae; genus Coregonus; species Coregonus lavaretus. Next base: position 31,411 of record NW_028159722.1, on the reverse strand, counting down.
GGCCTCCTCTGCTAAACAGCGGAACCGCTCTATCGCGGCCTCCCGCTGCCTCGTCGTCCACGGCGTGAGCCCCCCCCTAAAAATGTTTTGGGATTGTCTCTCCCCCGTGATCATGGCCTCCATCCCTCTTGCCAGACTCTCGCTCATCTCCTCCCAAGTCCATCCTCTCTCCTCGTCACGCTGCTTGATCCAGGATTGGTGGGATCTTCTGTCACGATCGTTTACGAACGAGAAGGACCAATGTGCAGCGTGATATGCATTCATATTTATTTACGGCTAAACACACGACAAAACAACAAACGAGTCCAAGGTAGCATACAAACAACATACCTTACACGGAACAAGATCCCACAACTAACAGGTGTCAAAAGGCTGCCTAAGTATGGTCCCCAATCAGAGACAACGAGCTACAGCTGCCTCTGATTGGGAACCACACCCTGACTCAACAAATGAGAGTCCTCAGAGTCAGGGCGTGACATACAGCTAGATAGAATCCTACCTACTGTAAATTCTACAGGCCATGTTTGAATGAGCATGACAAGTCAACTGTCTTGGCTATGCCTTTAGAGATGGCATCAGTAATACAGTTCAATGACAGGGTTGATAGTTTACAACATATTCAAATGAAGTTCTAGTTTACAACATATTCAAATGAAGTTCTAGTTTACAACATATTCAAATGAAGTTCTACTTTACCACATTTTCAAATGGAGCCCAGAGGTAAATAGGAACTGAATATTCGTTTTTTACTGCACCTCAACACCCCTTACTCAGCATTCTCCTGGGACGTGTGTGTGTGTGTGCATGTTGTTTGCATAACATCCTGTGTATTCCGTAACAGTTGTGTTTGTGTACTACGTGTGTGTGTGTGGTTGAGTGTGTGAGTGTTTATGGGATTTTAATGAGTGAGCATGTGTGATGTTAAGGGACTTCTTCCTCTTCTGGTCTCCACTCTGAGAGAGGACAGAGTAGTGATGATTAATTACTTTCAGACATGTCCATTTCCTTTTGAATATTTTCCATAGGGCCTCAACAATGGTTCTCCATATAGAATCCTGTTTTGAAGGATATGTACAGTATTAGTGCAATGTAAAGGGCATGAGAAGATGACAGTTCCATGTAAAGTAGTTGTTATTCGTCACACTCTGGACATGTCTGTTGGATTTCACACTGTGAACCAACTTCCAGACAGACATACACACAGAAAGACAGCATCAACCTGTAACATTTGGTTCATGGCCAAAAGGGTTTCCTCATTTCTCTTGACAATAAGTTAGCTTTTCTTCAGATATGCTGAATTAGAATATTAGATTGGTTAGTTACCCTAACAGTTAATGAAATGGTTTGCAGGTTGGACCTTCCAGTCAAGGGACTCTGACCTAGTACAGCTCAAAGGAAAGAATGTTTGGATAGTGGATTGTAAGAGAGGAACTAGAATGGGACATTTCTTATAGAATGTTGAGATAGTGGATCGTGAGAGAGAGGAACTAGAATGGGACATTCCTAATAGAATGTTGAGATAGTGGATCATCAGAGAGAAAATAGAATGGTACATTTCTTATAGAATGTTGAGATAGTGGATCGTGAGAGAGAGGAACTAGAATGGGACATTTCTAATAGGTGGTAATCACCATGTTGGTTTTAGTGAAAGAATGTAATCACGCAATAGACACAAAAGAAGGAACTCCATCTTTTACTTCATCTTACTGTAACCATAGGAACAGTGGAAGGTGATGAAGATGTCACATACTCTGAGGTCAGAAGACCAGGAGGTAGAGCTAGAGAGCAGGAGGATCCTGGGAAAGGTGAGGTGTGTGTGTGTTACAGTTAGCTAAGGGTTACATTAAGTACCCCTTATTTAACCTTATGACCTTATAACCTCTGACCCCCACTCATTTTCCAGGAAGTGAACTTGGCACTAGTGACCCCTCTCCCTCAGTGGGGTCAAAGGCTGCAATCCCTGAGGGAGGGTCTAGGAGTGTTCCCGTGGTGACCCTAGTGTGTCTCTGTGTTCTACTGCTGGGCCTGGCTATCACTCTGGGAGTCCTCTGTGAGTACAGAACCATTTTACTGAACCCTGACCCTTTTACAATACTGAACCCTTTTACACTACTGAACCCTTTTACACTACTGAACCCTTTTACACTACTGAACCCTTTTACACTACTGAACCCTCTTACACTACTGAACCATTTTACACTACGTATCCACCATAGCTGCTGGCCTGGAACTCTGCTGGAAAGGACAATGTGCAGAGAAAATATCCAAGCCAGCCCAGACCAGTACATTTCCGGTTGGTACGATAGTCTGAAACAGAAGAGAAAAACAACTACCCTCCATCTTGTCTCCTTGTCTCTGTTCCAGATGCTTCCAACATGACTAGTCTTCATGCTGAGGAAGCTCGCTTTAACCAGATGAAAGAGAATCTAACAGGTGAGAATATCAATGATCAAGAGCTCTTTACCATTATAAACTTCTTATATACATTTGGAGAGAATCCTTCATATAAATCATTAAGATCCTGGTTCGATAACGGGCTGTGTCTCAGCTGGCCGCAACCAGGAGCCCCATGAGGCGACGTTCAATTGGCCCAGCTCCGTCCGGGTTAGGGGAGGGTTTGACCGGCCGGATCGTCCTTGTCCCATCGCGCTCCAGCGACTCCTGTGGCGGGCCCGGCGCATGCACGCTGACACAGTCACCAGGTGTACGGTGTTTCCTCCGACACATTGGTGTGGCTGGCTTCCGGGTTATGCATGCATTGTGTCAAGAAGCAGTGCGGCTTGGTGGGGTTATGTTTCGGAGGCAGCACGGCTCTCGACCTTCGCCTCTCCCAAGTTCGTACGGGAGTTGCAGCGATGGGACAAAACTGTAACTACCAATTGGATATGACGAAATTGGGGAGAAAACTGGGTAAAAAATAAATACAAATTAAGATGAATTTGTCAATGGGGGACTGGCTCGGATTAAAATACTGCCATTTCACTGTAATAGATAAATGAAATATTGTTTAATTTTAATAGGACTATGGTTAGATAATAGGTAATTCTAGCTTGGACAAGGTTTACTTTCTTACTTTGTGGTTAGATATGTACATAAATGAATGTTATTCATCCATATTATTTGCTCTTTCATAACAGGCAAACTGCATGAACTGCAAGACAACTATAAGAGACTGCAGAATGAGAGCCACAACATAACAGGTAGGTAGTGTCACGATCGATGTAGGGAGTGGACCAATGCGCAGCGTGATAAGTGAACATACTTTATTTTCATTCACCACACGAAACAAAAACAACAAAACGATAACGTGAAGTCCTTGGTTACAAGCACAGACCAACACGGAACAAGATCCCACAACACACTGTGGAAAACAGCCTGCCTAAGTATGGTTCCCAATCAGAGACAACAAGTAACAGCTGATTCACATTGCCTCTGATTGAGAACCACACCGGCCAACATAGAAACAAATGAGCTGGATACTAAACCTAGAACAAAAAACATATAGAAACAACACACCCTGGCTCAACATAACAGAGTCCCAGAGCCAGGGCGTGACAGGTAGTCTAGAGCAGGAATCTACTGACATGGGACTGACTAGCTTCTGTTCTCCTATTCATATCACAATATTGTCATAACATATCTGTAATTATTGAAGTGCTTTTAAAGGCTGGTCATGACACACATTAACACCATCATCCCAGACAGCCTAGACCCACACCAATTCACATACACTACAGATCCACAGATGAAGCAATCTCAATTGCACTTCACACTGTGTCAGGGGTGCTGAAGGTGGGTGTGGTGCAGGAATCAAGCGCAGGACGCAGAAGCTAAGTCCAAAAGACTTAAGTGAATTATTCACGTAGTACACGAGCACAATAAGCCCGGAGGCGGAATAAAGGTGCACACAGGCGTCAAACAAAAGGCGCACTAACATGTGCGAAAACCTCTCCAAACAACGGAGGGAAGTACGTAGCTCAGAACACCAAACAGAAGAGCAATCACACACAACACCATACACACACAACGAGAACTAAATAGGACACTAATGAGGACTAACTAGACACAGGTGTACAACATCAAGACAAAACCAAACGAACATGAAACATAGATCGGTGGCAGCTAGAACTCCGGGGACGACGACCGCTGAAACCTGCCCGAACAAGGAGGAGGAGCAGCCTCGGCCGAAACCGTGACACACTGCCCTCTCCCACCTGGACAAGAGGTGAAATAACTATGTGAGAATGCTGTACATAGACTACAGCTCAGCGTTCAACACCATAGTCCCCTCCAATATCATTACCAAGCTAAGGACCCTGGGACTGAACACCTCCCTCTGCAACTGGATCCTGGACTTCCTGACAGGCCGGCCCCAGGTGGTGAGGGTAGGCAACAACACCTCCACCACACTGACCCTCAACACGGGGGCCCCTCAGGGGTGTGTGCTTAGTCCCCTCCTGTACTCCCTGTTCACCCACGACTGACCCACATTCACATACACTACATACACACACACACAAACATAACACACACACGCAGACCGACACAACAAAAACACACATACATACACATTACACACACACACTTTTATACTCATAATTTGCTGCTGCTGCTACTCTGTTCTTTATTTTACTCTTATTATTATCTATGCTGATGCCTAGTCACTTTACCCTGCCTTCATGTACATATCTACCTCAAATACCTCAGCATATTGATCTGATACTGGTACTCCCTGTATATAGCTCCATTCTTTTGTATTTTATTTTATTCCTCTTGTGTTACTATTTTGTTTTTATTTTAAACACTGCATTTTAGGGAAGGGCTCATAAGCAAGAATTTCACGGTAAAGTCTACATCAGTTGTATTCGGCGCATGTGACTAATAACACTTGATTTGATTTGACATACTAATGTAAAGGGGAAGTTGAACCCAATTTAACTAAAACTTCTCATTTCAATACAAAGTTCCATGTTATCAAGATTAGGATTACATTTACACTGCAGTAGTATTGCTTCCCCAAAACATGTTTCAATATTGTATATGCTATCATTGCACTGTATATGAGGAAGGACATGGGTTTTTCTTGACCAGGGAAAAGTCCTGGCCCTAATGGAAATTTTTCATTATGAGTGTGGTGAAGTGCATTGGAAAGTAATTTTATACTTCAAATGTTTTCTTTGCCAACTACATACCTTTTGTATTATGGCCTTAATTCAACAGAAGTACACTGTCTTCTAATTTGTTGTAAATCTCTTCTGTTCTTAGTCCAGAAAGAGTTGTTATCCTCAGGGCTTCAAGACTGTAAGGCCAACCTGACTAGGGTCAAAGATCTCCTGCCAACCATCCAAGGTCAGTTCAATCCTCCCTATGTACTGTGGTTGTGACTAGATGGATTACAGCTACAAATGAGATTACCATACAAATAAGAATGGAATCATGGATTCATGGAATATAATAATTCTTATACCTATGGATTTACCATTTAACTACTGCGAGAGTTTGGACATAAGTTTTGAAGCCAGATAACGACTCAGAGTAGGATATAACTTTTTGTTGCTATGGCGATAGATAGCTAGATGCTAGCTAGAGGTAGGGCAGCAATGTGCAGATAGCTGGTGGTCAATATGTACAGAGTTTCAATTTGAAAAGACCACATTTAGGATGCATTGGCATTTAGCAGGACAAATTGGCTAGGTTATATTGTATCTCTGCACTGGCAATTTATTTGAAACGTTATAGTTTATTTCCTACCTTCACCGGAATGTGGCAAGCACGATTACATGATAGGATAGGATGTATATTATTAAATGCATTATACACTGTTTGTTTACCTCAATATTGATTTAGCTAGCATTGTGAAGCAGTGTCTACGCATACAAGCAACAGTTCATTGATATTTCATCAAAAATAAACAATCGCCAGTGAAACTATTCATTTTTACTTTGAGAAAATCTAAGTGATATCCGACTCCGACTCATCATCTGGCTTCCAAACGCAAGTCCAAACTCTCGCAGTGCTCAATGGTGAATCTCGTCCGTAGCTGTACTCCATCTAGTCACAACCATATACTCTAACCTATGACAGAATGAGCGTGGATGTCCAATGGCCAGTAGTTCAATTATAGGATATGTGGTGGAGCTGTTCTTCAACTTGTTACCCAGTCAGCCCAATTCTGATCTATTTTCCCACTAATTGGTATTTTGACCATAGAAGGTTGGTGGCACCGTAATTGGGGAGGATGGGCTCAAGGTAATGGCTGGAGCGGAATTGGTGGAATGGTACCAAATACATCAAACACATGGTTTCCATGTGCATGATCCCATTCAAATTACTCCCTTCCAGCCATTATTATGAGCCGTCCTTCCCTCAGCAGCCTCCACTGCTTTTGACCAATCAGATCAGCTCTTTTGCTGATCATTTGCCCAATTATTGTCAAAAGATCTGATTGCTCAAAAGACCAATAATTGAGCAAAAGATCAGAATTGGGCTGACAGTGTAAACGCAGTATGTCATTGTTTCTCATTCCATTGATGTCCTTTCTCTTTCAGGTTATCTCTCCCTTAGCCCACAACTCTTGTGCTCTCTTAAAGGGACACACACATTTAAAAAGAACATCACAGGATGTAGAACTGAAAGTAATCCAATTTCAATTATGTTATCTCTTCTCTCTTCTAGGGAATCAGAAGGAATGTAATGATGATAGGAAGCCATGTTCTCCTGGCTGGGAGTTCTACAATGGATCATGTTACTACTTCTCTAAAGACAAACTGACCTGGGAACAGAGTCAGTACGCCTGCATCCGCGATGGAGGACACCTGGTCATCATAGAGAGTAGTCAGGAGCAGGTAAGGTTGGAGGTGCAGTAATTAATTGCTAATGACTTTCACATAAAGTGCAGACTTCAAGTTAGGATACAGCCTTCTTTTAGTGTCTCTCTGTGCTTTGCATGTCTGTCTCCATTGGTTGACCTTAGAGGAAAGCAGGCGGGGCTCTCGCTCTTCAAGTTAAAAATATAATTTATCTAGAATAGTATAAAAAAAAAAAGTTCAGCCATCAAAGCTTTCATCATGATGAGAACCATTGGTCCATTGGTTGATTAACGTGTGGTTTCCTCCATAGGAGTTTATAAAACAGAGAGTGGTAACACTGGGAATTGATCCTTATGAACACAGCCCCTGGATAGGACTGACAGATGAGAAGCAAGAGAAAGTGTGGGTCTGGATGGACAATACAACTCTTAATGAGAACATCAAGTAAGGATGTTTTTAAGGTATACATTTGCACACATCTACACACACAAGTAAACACGCATGCTCACACAAACACACACACACACACACACACACAAAGACACACAAAAACAACTCAGCTGTACACTCAAAAGCAAAACATTGTATACATAGTTCTGTTGTGGCCAAATATATTGGCACTCTTGCACTTTTATTAAATCATTCCCTATTTCTTCTCAAATAAGTTGAAATAGAAAATAACTTTTGATATCCAAACATTTCTATTGGCTTTTCAACATTGCAGAACCAATTACATTTTTGTAAACTTAAGCAACTTTTTACTGGCAATTTGGCCCAGTCTTTAGCAGCAATCTGCTCTAATTCTTCAATATTAGAGGGGTGCCCTCCACCAACTGCTGTTTTCAGATCTCACCATTGATTTGGGCTGTGATTCAGATCTGGACTCTTCACTGGCCACTCCAGAATAGTCCAGTGTTTCTTCTTGAACCGCTCCTGGGTGCTTTTTGATGTGTGTTTGGGGTTGTTGTCCTGCTGGAGGACCCACAACCTTCAATGGAGACACAGTTTTTGGACACTGGGTTTAACACTGGACTCCAATCTGCTGATTTCATGATGTCTTGCGCACGTTCAAGACCCCCAGTACTAGAGGCAGCAAAGCAACCCCACAGCATTATCAAACCTCCCCATGTTTGATTGTAGGGTTGGTGTTCTTTTAATTGAATGCTTAATTTGGTCATCGGTTTACGCAGTGCTGATCTGTATTTCCAAAGAGATCAAATATTGTTTTGTTTGTCTGAATTCGTGGGTTTTACACACCAGCCAAGCTTCTGGAAGAGCACCATTGTTACCTTTTGATTAGTTCCTCCACATAACCAGCTGGATGTGACAGATCCTGCTAAATTTAATTGAACTTTTCTATTCATATTTGTAAATATGCTTTCTCATGTAACATTTTAAATTTGACATTTTAGTCATTTAACAGACGCTCTTATCCAGAGTGACTTACAGTTAGTGCATTTTAGTAAATAATTAGATATACAGTAGTATTAGAGAAATTATTGTTGTAAAGATGTTATATACTGGTTTAGGATGCATGGTTTAGGATGCACGGTTTAGCCTGTATGGTTTAGCCTGTATGGTTTAGCCTTTATGGTTTAGCCTGTATGGTTTAGCCTGTTATCTCAACCTTCTTTCCAGGAAAATGTAACTCGTTTGTTGGAGATGGGTTCTAACAATGGGATTCATTAATTCAGCAGTTTTTATGGATTTATTGTAAAAATAGGATTCATTGATTCAGCTGTTTTTATAGATTTGTATGTGCAGGTCTAATAGATGGAATTAGACATGAATTAATCAATAAATAAACATTTCATGATCTAAATGTTTTATGTTCACAATTTTCCGTATTTGCGGTTCGGTATCTGAGTCTATGTCAAGTCTTGTAACAACGGGGTCTCTGATAGGGATGGAGGGTAGTTTAGTAGGAGGTCTCTGAGAGGGATGGAGGGTAGTTTAGTAGGGGGTCTCTGAGAGGGATGGAGGGTAGTTTAGTAGGAGGTCTCTGAGAGGGATGGAGGGTAATTTAGTAGGAGGTCTCTGAGAGGGATTGTAGTGTCTAAACAGTTTATGACTTTGCTGACGTTTGCAAATGGTGTGTTAGAGGAAGTCTGTTATGTGGAGGCCAGGGATTGGCCTGTAGGGAAAACCACCCATATCAGGTTACAGATTATAAATACCATGGTTGAAACAAAGGACGGGGAGGAAAAACATATTAGAGATTGGGTCAGTTGTTCTCCAGATGTCTGCAGGAGTCTGTAAATTGACGCTGAAATCTTTGATGTAATAAACTATTATAATCAAGGACAGTGTCTGCGGATTTCTTGTCATCACAGCATCTCAGCATCGTTAATGGCTACATTAATGGCGACAAGGAATTTTGGACGTGTTGCATCTGTTTCAACGTTGCATCATGGGCGCCGAGCTGACTCTCACTCCAGAGTCCGGCAGATAAGGGTGAGTTTTCTCACCACTTTGGGCACTGGTCAGTTCGTGTGTGTGCGTTGAATGAATGCACCGTTAAGAACTTGCATGTGCACTTTGCTGTTATTTGCTGTGTGATGAGAATCCGTTCAAAATTTCAAAATTTGTTTGCGTTGAAAACAACGCAAACAGGGGGGAGTGTCTATACGAATTGATAACACTGGGCACAGGGATATTTGGCTTGAATAAAATTAAAGGAAAAAGGAATAGAATGAAGGAATAAGGCCAGAAACTAAGGAAAATGTATACTAATTAGGACGTCGTTGATCTATGGAAGCCCTCAAACGAGGCGATCATTAGGATGGGCCGAAAATCCTGAAAACTCACTAGGTTGATTTTTAAGGTCAGTTCTGGGAATTGGAGATTGTGGTAGATACATTCGGTTGTAAGTTACCCCTCGACTTATAGTTGACGAGGTATATGTTCTCGATGTAACCTCTCATTGAATATCTGCAAACTCGAGGTAGCAGAAATTTAGGAACAATGAGAAATAAGGAACGACGGTAGCATGCTTAGAGGACCGTAGGAACGGATACATTCCTCTTGAATTTTGTGTGTGTGTGTGAGAGAGAGAGCCTGTGCGTGTGTGTGAAAAAAGGGGAGGTCTCTGCTGTGTGTCGACTAAGGCTATGACAACAGGGGTTTTAGTTTTTTATAAGGAAATATGGAAGTTAAGGTTAAATTCTTATGAGTCTCTATAAAAACAGAACGTTTAATAACTGTTAAAAGATTGTGAGACTACAGGGAGGATTTTAAGAGTGTATAGAGATGTTTTGTAATGGATAAGAAAATAACTATAAATCTGCAGATTAGGATAAGTAAAGATAAGAAACTTCGAAGTAGGATTTGTGTTCTATGTTCTGTGTTGGTTTGTGAGTTGTGTTAATGTTTGTCTGTGTTGGGGAAATAACGGAGGGACAGCTGGTCTGTCTACTTTCTGTTGTTTAGCTTGGAGAGAGCTGCTTGGGAGCTCTTCTCACTCTGAAATCGCATTGGTGAATGAACTGCGCATGTGTGGGATTTAATGAGTTTAGAGTTACGTAGAGCAAATATTCCACTCCCCTGCCTGCACTGAGCTGCTGTGACATGCAGACAGAGAAGGAGGGGGAGACTTACACACAAATAAAGTATTCTGTTTGTTAAATCGGCTGTTGCTTAACGATGAAACTATTTGATTGAGATCTATGGAATTTATAAATGAGAGATATGTTGACGGATTAAAAATAAATGAAATAAAATGTTATTGAGCTATTTATAATATTCCTGAGTTAAGCTGTTTGCTTATTTCTTAGCGTGAATGTGAACATAGGTATGTCTAAAAGGGTATTGTATGGTTGAAATAACCCAGTGAATCCATAAAATACTAAATTATTGTCTGTGTTCTTTGTTCTCCTGTGATATGAGAGACGAGAAGGAGGAGACAGGAGAGAGAGGAGGTGCTGACCAGTGCGTCACGCGACAGTGTGTGCTGCACCGGATCCAGTCCAATCAAGGCCAGAACTGCTCTGTTCACAAAACTTACTTTCCCATACAGGATATTGTGTGTGCCTAGCATATTTCATGTTGTGACAATTTAACAGGGACTTGGCAACAGACTGATCAATTGATGTAATTGAGAATTGCACATTGGAGTTTTTTGTGCATGGGTTGGTTTGATTAGAGTTGTGTTGGAAATCCAGCACTGACATTATTCTGTAAAATTAATTAAATAAAAAGTAATTAATTAATAAAAAAAAAAAAAAAAAAAAAGGAGGGAATCATAAGCTACATAGTCTAAAGTATTTTTTGGTTTACGAATTAATTGGTTTAAAATAATAATAATAATAAAATAATTCACAATAAAGGAATATAAAAGAGGTGTTACAATGGGAAAAAGGACAAGCAGAACAACAAAAAGACCCCCACCTTACGAGGAAGAAGTAGGGTTTGGGGACGTCTGTCCTCGGCTTCCAGTGATCATTCAGGTGGGTGATTATTGCATCGGAGATGAAGATGAACGAATGGTGGAGAGAGGACGGGCAGAAACGACCATAGAGATGAATCCAAACTCCAAGAGTAAGAAGAAAATGAGATGTCTGGAAACTAAGGGTGGAGTGAGGTTCAGGAGGATGGAACTTGAAGATGATGATAATGATGATCAGAGTGATTCAGAAGAGTTCATGGGTGGATATTACCCTGTGATCAGACAGAGGTTGGCCAGAGCGGAAAGAAGGGGTGATGGAAGTTGGAAGAAGAAGAATACAAGAGATTCAATCTCTGATGAAAGTGAAGATGGAGAAAGCGATGAAGATTTGGAGATTAAAGGTGCTTCATGTTCAAGAGGATTTTATCCTACAAGAAAAGAGTGCACAAGTAAGAAGATGATGCCAGTGATAATTCGAGGACAGAACCTGGAGTATAAGCCTTTGTAGAATACCGATATGTCAGATATACTTGAGAAGCTGCCTACTCTTCAAGATGGAGCATATCCTTGGATTTCAAAATTGGAAGAAATTACGGTGGGAACACAGTCTGCCATAGGAGACATTAAGAGACTTTTGGCTAATCTCCTTGGGTTTCATTTACATTTACATTTACGTCATTTAGCAGACGCTCTTAACCAGAGCGACTTACAAATTGGTGCATTCACCCTATAGCCAGTGGGATAACCACTTTACATAATTTTTTATAATTTTTATTTTTTAATTAAAAAAATAAATAATTTGGGGGGGGGGGGGGGTAGAAGGATTACTTTATCCTATCCCAGGTATTCCTTAAAGAGGTGGGGTTTCAAATGTCTCCGGAAGGTGGTGAGTGACTCCGCTGTCCTGGCGTCGTGAGGGAGCTTGTTCCACCATTGGGGTGCCAGAGCAGCGAACAGTTTTGACTGGGCTGAGCGGGAACTATGCTTCCACAGAGGAAGGGGAGCCAGCAGGCCAGAGGTGGATGAACGCAATGCCCTCGTTTGGGTGTAGGGACTGATCAGAGCCTGAAGGTACGGAGGTGCCGTTCCCCTCACTGCTCCATAGGCAAGCACCATGGTCTTGTAACGGATGCGAGCTTCAACTGGAAGCCAGTGGAGTGTGCGGAGGAGGGGGGTGACGTGAGAGAACTTGGGAAGGTTGAACACCAGACGGGCTGCGGCATTCTGGATGAGTTGTAGGGGTTTAATGGCACAGGCAGGGAGCCCAGCCAACAGCGAGTTGCAGTAATCCAGACGGGAGATGACAAGTGCCTGGATTAGGACCTGTGCCGCTTCCTGTGTAAGGCAGGGTCGTACTCTCCGAATGTTGTAGAGCATGAACAGGGATGCAGGATCGGGTCACCGCCTTGATGTTAGCGGAGAACGACATGGTGTTGTCCAGGGTCACGCCAAGGCTCTTCGCACTCTGGGAGGAGGACACAACGGAGTTGTCAACCGTGATGGCGAGATCATGGAACGGGCAGTCCTTCCCCGGGAGGAAGAGCAGCTCCGTCTTGCCAGGGTTCAGCTTGAGGTGGTGATCTGTCATCCATACTGATATGTCTGCCAGACATGCAGAGATGCGATTCGCCACCTGGTTATCAGAGGGGGGAAAGGAGAAGATTAGTTGTGTATCGTCAGCGTAGCAATGATAGGAGAGGCCATGTGAGGATATGACAGAGCCAAGTGACTTGGTGTATAGGGAGAAAAGGAGAGGGCCTAGAACTGAGCCCTGGGGGACACCAGTGGTGAGAGCACGTGGTGCGGAGACAGCTTCTCGCCACGCCACTTGGTAGGAGCGACCGGTCAGGTAGGACGCAATCCAGGAGTGAGCCGCGCCGGAGATGCCCAGCTCGGAGAGGGTGGAGAGAAGGATCTGATGGTTCACAGTATCAAAGGCAGCAGACAGGTCTAGAAGGACAAGAGCAGAGGAGAGAGAGTTAGCTTTAGCAGTGCGGAGAGCCTCCGTGACACAGAGAAGAGCAGTCTCAGTTGAATGACCAGTCCTGAAACCTGACTGGTTTGGATCAAGAAGGTCATTCTGAGAGAGATAGCAAGAGAGTTGGTTAAAGACGGCACGCTCAATAGTTTTGGAAATAAAAGAAAGAAGGGATACTGGTCTGTAGTTGTTGACATCAGTGGGATCGAGTGTTGGTTTTTTGAGAAGGGGTGCAACTCTCGCTCTCTTGAAGACGGAAGGGACATAGCCAGCGGTCAAGGATGAGTTGATCAGCGAGGTGAGGTAGGGGAGAAGGTCACCGGAGATGGTCTGGAGAAGAGAGGAGGGGATGGGGTCAAGCGGGCAGGTTGTTGGGCAGCCTGCAGTCACTAGTCGCAAGATTTTATCTGGAGAGAGAGGGGAGAAAGAAGTCAAAACATAGGGTAGGGCAGTGTGAGCAGGACCAGCAGTGTCATTAGACTTAACAAACGAGGATCGGATGTCGTCAACCTTCTTTTCAAAGTGGTTGACGAAGTCATCCACAGAGAGGGAGGAGGGGGGGGGGGGGATTCAGCAGTGAGGAGAATGTGGCAAAGAGCTTCCTAGGGTTAGAGGCAGATGCTTGGAATTTAGAGTGGTAGAAAGTGGCCTTAGCAGCAGAAACAGATTAAGAAAATGTAGAGAGGAGGGAGTGAAAAGATGCCAGGTCGGCAGGGAGTTTAGTTTTCTTCCATTTCCGCTCAGCTGCCCGGAGCTCTGTTCTGTGAGCTCGCAATGAGTCATCAAGCCACGGAGCTGGAGGGGAGGACCGAGCCGGCTGGGAGGATAGGGGACACAGGGAGTCAAAGGATGCAGAAAGGGAAGAGAGGAGGGTTGAGGAGGCAGAATCAGGAGATAGGAGGGAGAAGGATTGAGCAGAGGGAAGAGATGATAGGATGGAAGAGGAGAGAGTAGTGGGAGAGAGAGAGCGAAGGTTGCGGCGGCGCATTACCATCTGTGTAGGGGCAGACTGAGTAGTGTTGGAGGAGAGCGAGAGAGAAAAGGATACAAAGTAGTGGCCGGAGACATGGAGGGGAGTTGCAGTGAGATTAGTAGAAGAGCAACATCTAGTAAAGATGAAGTCAAGCGTATTGCCTGCCTTGTGAGTAGGGGGGGACGGTGAGAGGGTGAGGTCAAAAGAGGAGAGGAGTGGAAAGAAGGAGGCAGAGAGAAATGAGTCAAATGTAGACGTAGGGAGGTTGAAATCCCCCAAAACTGTGAAGGGTGAGCCATCCTCAGGAAAGGAACTTATCAAGGCGTCAAGCTCATTGATGAACTCTCCAAGGGAACCTGGAGGGCGATAGATGACAAGGATATTAAGCTTAAATGGGCTAGTGACTGTGACAGCGTGGAATTCAAATGAGGAGATAGACAGATGGGTTAGGGGAAAAATTGAGAATGACCACTTGGGAGAGATGAGGATTCCTGTGCCACCACCCCTCTGACCAGATGCTCTCGGGGTATGCGAGAACACATGGTCAGACGAGGAGAGAGCAGTAGGAGTAGCAGTGTTTTCAGTGGTAATCCATGTTTCCGTCAGCGCCAGGAAGTCGATGGACTGGAGGGTAGCATAGGCTGGGATGAAGTCAGCCTTGTTGGCAGCAGAACGGCAGTTCCAGAGGCTGCCTGAGACCTGGAACTCCAGGTGTGTGGTGCGTGCAGGGACCACCAGGTTAGAGAGGCAGCAGCCACGCGGTGTGAGGCGTTTGTGTAGCCTGTGCGGAGAGGAGAGAACAGGGATAGGCAGAGGCATAGTTGACAGGCTGTAGCAGATGGCTACAATAATGCAGAGGAGATCGGAATGAAATGAACTAAACATCTGGGAAAGGAGAGAGCAGGGCCTCCCTTACCAAAAAAATATAACTCTCCCAACTTCCACCTCAGAAACTATAATTGTTTCACTGAACCACCCGAATAAAACTCTCCCAACTTCCACTTTAGAAATTAGAATTGTTGTAAACTACAGCGGTTCAATGTTTCAAGGAATAGACTCAACTTACTTTATTCAGCTAGCTAACTATGACGCCATAGCTAACTAGCATGCTAGCATCCAATAACACACAGTTTAGCACCAATACTTGGTTACAACAAACTACCAATAGTGTGTTAACACACTAAACAGATAATTCGTGTCCGTGTCTAGTTCTTTCATAACGCAGCAATAATTAAACGTTGGCAAGCTGGCACAAAGATATTGTATTTAGCTACCACAGTACAACTAGCTGGTAGTGTTGGCTAGCTAGCAATGGCTGCTGTGTTGACTTTGTTTGAAAAACGGCGTCGCTGCGAACGAATGTAGCTGGCTAAAAGGATATTGTATTTAGTTGCTACCGTTGCTAATAGCTACTCCAACTAGTCCAGGAGGTGAGTTAGCTAGCTAGCTTCGTGCTACACCCGGCACCGCAGAATACAAAAGTAACCTACAATAACTACATACAACAACTACCCACAACAGCCCACGATGCCTACCTATAATACCTAGTAATATACAGCCCACGATGCCTACCTATAATACCTAACTACAATCTAAATACATAGTTTAAGCCTTACTCGACACAGCCCAAGCTATGTATAAAGCCAAACTTACCCGACGCCAGCTGTCTGGGTGGCAGACTGCAATCAGTAGCTGTAATTAAGTACAGCAGCTACCAACCACCTAACGTTTCCAGGTATGGAAGAAATATATATAGGAAAAAGGAACACAACCAGAAAGAACAGGACCAAGAAACTCTCAGAAAACTCAATCAAATACAACTGGTGGAGAATAAGAAGGAGAAGAAACAAGCTTTGGTTATGCAGAATCAGTGTGCACCAAATCAACAATCACTGCCACAGCTTCAACTGAACCAAGTCAAATGCAATTGTACAAGCCACAACTAGTGGTACAAGTTGTTTCATATCCGCAGCCAGTCTCTGGACAGACACAGAATTGGAGAGGAAGAGGACGAGAAGGCTTAGGAAGAGGAAGAGGAGGAAGATTTAAGCCATACTTCCAGAAATCTTCAGAAGTGTGTTATAATTGTGGACAGGTTGGTAACTTTGCCCGTAAGTGTAATGGGCCAGGAGGAAACACCAGAGGGAATTTCAGAGGAAGATACAGGGGCCAGTAAAGATCACCTGGAGGACAGGTGAACCCTTATAGGGGCCCGGAGCAAGGATTCTAGGGGTGACAGAAGATCCGAAAAGGGCGTGTCAGCTGGTAGCATCAGGACCGGAAAAAGATCCAACAATTGAGGTGAAAGTAAACAACCGACCATTGGAAGTGATGGCGGGTAGCGGAGCTGCTTTTATCTGTGTTCGGCCTGAAGATGTTATACATCTCCCTATGTCCAATCAACTAATTATGACAATGGGATTTGAGGGCGTGAAACAGCTGATTCCTCTTACGGAACCAATTGAGCTCTGCTATGAAAATCAGAAAATTACAATACCCATACTGGTATCAGAACATACACCTATTGCATTGTTGGGAAGAGATGCATTGTGTAAGTTGAACTGTACAATAAAATGTACACCAGACGGCTGTCTGGTAGAAGTGCCAAAGGAAAAGGTTTACCAATTGTTGATGATGAAAGAGATGGATTCTTCTACAGTTTTCTGGATTGGAAATCTCAGTGAAGATTTTTGGAGAAACCATGAGGGGTTGATAGTAGCGCCTCTAGACCTATTAGGTCTGATGATTCAGGAAGCACATGGGTTAGCTCATGTTGCAAGGGGGGAGGTTAGGAGAAAGATCACAAAGGAGTATGGTTTTTGGGCACCATATTTGCTTGAACAGGTTGACTATGTCATAGGCAGGTGCACAATCTGTCTGAAAAATAATGTTCGCAGGGGTGTGACTGTTATTCTTGGTTACATTCCTACACCAAGAGGTGCATAAGATGTCCAACTAAGCTAAAATATGCTTGATCGGTTACCAAGTTCTTGTGTAAAGAAGTCATAAGCAGGTGGGGACTTCCCGATCAAATGTCCTTAAATTTATGGGAGAGAGTTTTGTGGATAAATCAGTGAAATGGTTTTTGAAAAAATTAGGAGAAAAGTCAGACCAACATTTTACGAAAACTAGGGTTGAAGTAACTCTAGGAAAGTCAGCTCAGCTTCAATGCCAGTGCACGAGAGAGAACAGTGGTGAAGGGAAATGCAGAGTTAAGTGGGAAGATAGATATGGCAGGAGTTTAGATCTGTTAGGAGCAGTTGCATTGAGAAAGTTTGCGTTGCTGAATGATAAGAGAAGACTGAAGATTGAGGGTGATTGCAGTCTCTATGTGTACAATTCCCAGCAGGAGGATCAAGGTGATTATAAATGTATTTTTTATAATCCACAGTTTGAAAGTGAGGGATTAGAGTTGGGACTGAGAGTTAATGTAGTGAGACTAGTGGTGATAGATGGAAATACAAGTAAAGAGCTCCAAGCTGTAGGGAAAATAGATGAATCAACATTTACATTTACATTTACGTCATTTAGCAGACACTCTTATCCAGAGCGACTTACAGTTAGTGAATACATATATATTCACTAACTGTAAGTCGCTCTGGATAAGATCGTCTGCTAAATGACGTAAATGTAAATGTAAATGTTGATTCATCTATTTTCCCTACAGCTTGGAGCTCTTTACTTGTATTTCCAACAATGACATCAACACTTCAGCCTGATACAACAACAGTGAGAAGCAATTCAACTCTTTCAACATTGACAGTTATTAAAGCTATAAATGTATCACATTTGATTACAATGGCGCTTCAGAAAATCACTCCAACACCAATTTTAGAAGAAAAGACTGTCATTAGGGTTAACATGGGTGGTACAGCTCATCTTCCTTGTAGATGTGAGATAAGGAGTGGGGGTGGTGACATTCCTCCCACGTGGAGAGATAATTATGGACAATAAGTGTTGTTATCAGGACCAGAAGTAGAAGCTGTTTCATCTAGTCAAAGGAAGTATATTTTGTACAACGATATGAAGTGGAAGAGGGTTATGAGTGATTGCTCACTTATTTTGCGTAATGTTACATGGGAAGATCAGGGAGAATATATGTGTACATATTTAGAGCCAGCGTTAAAATTTGTTTCGGTTAAGAATTATTGGTCAAAAGGCTATGTAACTCGTAAGGTGACGCTTATATATGATGGAAGATTTAAAGTCTGTTGAAGTTTCAACAGTCACCAAAGGAGTTCAGGAGCAGTATATTACAGTAGCCACTCCAACAGCAAATAATACACAGAGGACATCTGTCACTTTGCCACTGGAAATAATTAAGAGTGTTAATATATCAACTAAAGCAACTATTTTAACAGTAACTTTGAAAGAGATTAATGTTACGACGGCAATAACAAATTTTGGAAATGTGACACAGACACCAACAACAACTTTTCTGAAACTAAAGGATGTAGTAAGAGTGACTCATAAGTTTATGATAAGGATGGAGAGTGCTGTGAATGGTAGTACGGATAGTGTTGAAATAGGAGAGCAGATGGTAGTAGAGAATGATGTAGATTCATCTGAAATAGTGCAGAATACTATCCTGGAGGTAAAGGATGAGTTCTTTAATTTTGATGGAAGACCAGAAGATATATCTGATCAATACCGCTCGTTAGGGAAGAGAGAAACTAAATGGAAGGCATATGGATTTGACTCTTCTTCTTGCAAATTAAAGATGGATGGGCAGGTAGGAATCTATGGTTCCAGCAGTTAACTCATTCTGTCAGATCAGTGAGGAATCTTGAGGGTCCATGTCTGTTGAGAATTCCAGCACCAGGCACATGGGGTTCAATCTTAGAGACGGTGGCTCAACCTCTATTAAGTACGTGTCAATCTTATGCTTTATCATGGCTGTTGTATCAGCAACAATCATTAACAGATATAATGATGTCGTTGTCGAAGCATTTGTTTAGGCCTAGGTTTAAGTGTTCTTGGTGAAATGAATTACCCTATGTGAATTTGTTTAGATCGGAAGGAAAATCAGTTGACAGCGATTCCTGAAGCATTGGAGGTGAAACCCGTGAGGGCTAAAAGCTGTTTTTGTTCAAATAAAACATATGATGGACAGGGTATGTTTATGGGAATATCAGATTGTGATGATTATATGATGACTTTGGGTAAGCATGAACATAAGGTTAGTAATGAGAAATATAAAGTAACTTTTTATGTTCCATTTAGTAAGAAGAACAGGACTTTGATGGTGAATGATCAGCTTTTCCCTGGGAATGTGACTATTGGGAATTTTAGAGATATTTGGTGGGTTTGTGGTGATAAAGCATATATATTCTTACGCTATGGATGGACAGGATGTTGTTACATGTCGACGTTGAAGCTTCCATATGAGGTTTTTACCATTAAAAGAGGGGAAGCACCTGACACAGATACATCTGATTCTAGGTCTGGAAATAGGGTGAAAAGGGAAATGGAGCAATTTCATAGTCTGGAAGCCTACCATTGGAGGATAAGTCTAGGAGAGAAGTGGGGACTTCGACTTTTTCCATGGTATGGTGTAACATTTTTGGCAGATCATATTGATAATATTACCTATACTTTGCAGGGTTTTGCAAATGAAACGATAAGAGAGTTTAACCTTCTGTCAAATACTCAAAGAAGTCACAGACTGACGCTGTTGAAACATGACATGGCTCTTGACTATATTTTAGCAAAACAAGGTGGCTTATGTTTGGCTATGAACTTGACGTGGGATGATTGTTATACTTTGATCACCGATAGTTCCGATAATATCACTAGTGTTATAGATGCATTGAAGAATATAAGGGATGCGTTTGGTAGATCTGAAAGAGCTGGATGGTCAGCGAAGGCTTGGTTGCAAGATCAGTTAGGCCCAGTGGCAGCAGTGATAGTTCAGATTTTAGTGGCCGCTCTTATAGCGCTGTGTGTGATGTTTTGCTTTTGTACTTTGTTATTGACTTTTGCGAAGGCTATGATATTGAGATGGGTTGGATTGTGATGCCTGGAGAAAACACTCAGATGCCGTTGTTAACTGTTACTGATCTAGATGGAGATGAACAAGTGGGACTGGATGGAGTATTGATGGATAGATATCCATTTTGAATATCGGATCATTTTTCACGTTTTTACATATTATTGTGATATTTAGTATTTTCTTATGAATCAAGGGGGGGAGGGAAATGGAATGTGATTTATTTTATATATCATTTTTATATTATTGTTGATATTGATGTTTTAATTTGCATGTGTTGTTTTGCAAAAGATACTGGTTGGTGTTTTCTTTTCTTCCAGAAGCATATGGGGGAATGTGTAGAGGGGATTGAAAGACTCAAACATGGACAATATGAATGGACTGGAGGAAGTGGAAAAAGGAAGGTGTGGAAATGTTCAGATTCCATCATCGACGTTGCATTGAAAGTCGACACTGCTGAGGAGATGCTGTGTAGTGGACTACATTCCAGTGTCTGCAATGATATATAGACATATTTGCATGTGGAATACATCATTTGTGTCATATTCTTTCTGTGTTAATTTTTGAAGAATTATATTTTCTGTTGTTGGATACATGTGGGGACCTCAGATGTTTTTGTTTATTTCGTGGATGCTTAGGGATATTGGGTCTAGGCAGGGACAGAGATAATCCACAGGAGGGTCCGATGGGTCGACCAGCCTGAATGTGGACATTTTTGATTGTATTTTGTTTTCTGAGGCTTTCATGTGTATTCAATTGCATCTTAGTTTAAAATGCATTGATAAAGATTTATGAATTGATCTGGAGTACTTAGGTGGTTGCCTGGGGCAGAGGGGCCGTGAGAGAATTTTCCTGTCTTGATTGATTGATGGATATTTGGAAAGAAAGCTGCCAGACAGGTTTTTCGCTCTCACACTCCATAAAGATTTGTTCATATTTTATAGAAATGTATTTACACTCCATAGAAAAATGTGTTTTTGGTTTATTGCTAAAGTTACTCAATAAGAACAATTGTTATTTGTCATAATCCTATTATTTTTGTTTTCGAGACTTAATTAGTCTCGAAGGGGGGAAATATGTAGTGTCTAAACAGTTTATGACTTTGCTGATGTTTGCAAATGGTGTGTTAGAGGAAGTCTGTTATGTGGAGGCCAGGGATTGGCCTGTAGGGAAAACCACCCATATCAGGTTACAGATTATAAATACCATGGTTGAAACGAAGGACGGGGAGGAACTTCATATTAGAGATTGGATCAGTTGTTCTCCAGATGTCAGCAGGAGTCTGTAAATTGACGCTGAAATCTTTGATGTAATAAACTATTATAGTCAGCGGATTTCTTGTCGTCACAGCATCTCAGCATCGTTATCTCGACACTACAGGATGGAGGGTAGTTTAGTAGGGGGTCTCTGAGAGGGATGGAGGGTAGTTTAGTAGTGGGTCTCTGAGAGGGATGGAGGGTAGTTTAGTAGGGGGTCTCTGAGAGGGATGGAGGGTAGTTTAGTAGGGGTCTCTGAGAGGGATGGAAGGTAGTTTAGTAGGGGGTCTCTGAGAGGGATGGAGGGTAGTTTAGTAGGAGGTCTCTGAGAGGGATGGAGGGTAGTTTAGTAGGGGGTCTCTGAGAGGGATGGAGGGGTAGTTTAGTAGGAGGTCTCTGACAGGGATGGAGGGTAGTTTAGTAGGGTAGTTTATCTCCTATTGTGCAGTACACTGTTTGGTTTGTTGACATTATTCCTACATTATTTTGCTTTTAGCTATAATTGACTGTCTTAATTGTAGGTCTCCATACAACCAGCTGGATGTGACAGAAGTTACTGAAATGTAGATGTTTTAATATGCCTAATCTTATTAATAATTAGACATACAGTATATATTAGAAAAATAATGATATACTCAGATGACTGACTGGTTGGTTGGTTGATGGAATAGTTGGTTGATTGATTGGGTCCAATTCAGGAAGTAAACTGAAAGTCCAATTCAATCAATGACTTCTCAAGTCAGTTCAATGGAAATGCACCGTAGCAGGTAATGGCGCACTTTCATAAATATGGCAGATTTCAGATATGACATCATTGTTTTAGCATTATCCACAGAGTTTTTAAATTGCGCCGCACGACATGGTTCAATGTGCCAATGAAGCACAATCTACTTTTTCAAATTGCTGCCGTCTTGAAGCTAAAATTGCCAGTAGAAAGGTTCAGAAAGTTCATTGAGGGCTACAGGAAGCATTTGTCGGAGTTATCTTGGCCAAAAGCTCTGCAACCAAGTACCAGCTCCAGGGTGCTAATCATTTTGTATATTGTGCTAATGAAAATACAAAGAAATATTAACGGAGAGCAATGTAAAATACGCCAACCTTAGCCAAACAAAGAATGTGTGGTAAGTGCATGGAGGCCACCATCTTTATGGACCTCCTCTATTGTCACATCTATTTTCTATGCAAACTTGTTAAATGTTAACAAAAGATCAATGGACAAATTAATGGAAACCTAGCTATGGAGAGGGATGGAGGGGTAATGTATCTCCTGTTGTCCAGTACACTGTGTCTGGTTTGTTGAAATTATTCCAGTCTTTGTCCACTGGGTGACGCTGTTCTGCAGCTGGTTTCTGTACGGTGCTGTAGAAGACTATAGAAGACTGATGTAGGCTCTGCCTCAGAAGGGCTCTGTGATTCCGTCCTCTCTTCTGGTGAAGTGTACTCTTTGTCTCCTGGATGGACCTCTTCTCCTCCTGCTACTGCTGGTACTGCTGCTCCTGGTCTCCCTGCAGTGTCGTGGATTGATGTCACCTTCAGAGATGGAAGAGGGCTGTGGTTCTGGCCACTCACCTGCTGGAACATTCACTAGGTTGTCAGCTTCTAGAACAACAACCTGTTAGGAGTTGAGAAATCACAATGTAAATCATCACTTTTTTTATCCTGTGAAAACATAGATAAATAATTGAAAGAGAGGATATCTGTAGTAGTTGTTCTTCTTTAGTGGATGGAGGTGTTTGCCAGATATGATCCATCCTACAACAACTAACACACCAACGAAGAACACCCCAATAACACTGCCCACAATGGTACCAACTGGTGATGCTGAAGCTCCCCCCTCCTTCTCACCAATACCTGAGAGGTAACACACACACACACACACAGATAACTACTCACCTTGTCTTGTTACTTTGTACCTATCAGTTGATACGGTCAATTTTCCAACAATTGCTATGCAAGTTCCCCTGTGTTTTTCAGTCAGAATCTTTTACACAAAGGCTGTGTTTACACAGGCAGCCTAATTCTGATCTTTTGTTTCACTAATTGGTATTTTGACCAAGCAGATCAGCTCTGAAAATATCTGATGTGAAAAGATCTGATGTGATTGGTCAAATGACCAATTAGTGAAAAAAATATCAAAATTGGTCTGTCTGTCTAAACACAGCCTTTGTGTAGAGAGAGAGAGTAGTTCACTGGGTTATAATCCACCCACTAAAATGTAAAAACGAAAAAACTAACCAACAAACAATACAATTCAATACACAATACAAAGCAGATTCAATTGCTGTAGCTGCAGATAAGATCCATCATCATTACACCATATCATTGTTTAAAAAGCTGTTACAATAATACACAATTAAACCATGATTCAATTAAATATATATTTTTTAATAAAACGAGAAAAATCCTTCATGTACAATGTGTTATTTTGTGTGTGTGTGTTTGCAAGTGCATGCATGTGTGTGTGTGTTTTTGTTTGCATGCATGTGTGTGTGTGTATGTTTGTGCATGGCTGTGTGTGTGTGTGCATAATCCATGTCCCCAGGTTTCTCCTGCTCCTCCTCTGATGGTGTGTCCCTCCATCTCCCTCAAGGACCTGTAACATCTCACCACACAAAGTTATTTATCCCTGCATCTCCCTCAAGGACCTGTAACATATCACCACACAAAGTTATTTATCCCTCCATCTCCCTCAAGGACCTGTAACATATCACCACACAATGTTTTTTATTGGTATAATTTAAACAGGTAGAGTATACTTTGATATACTTTGGGCTCCCGAGTGGCGCAGCGGTCTAAGGCACTGCATCTCAGTGCTTGAGGCGTCACTGGAATCGAACCAGGGGTTCGTATCACAACCGGCCGTGATTGGGAGTCCCATAGGGCGGCGCACAATTGGCCCAGCGTCGTCCGGGTTTGGCCGGTGTAGGCCGTCATTGTAAATAAGTATTATTTTCATAAGTATAATACAGGTGCAGCATCTTAATTTGATCACTCTGCTGTTGCAGGAAATGTATATGCAAACTCGTAGTGTATTCAAGATCTAAAAGAGGCTTCTAAAGTTTGTAATTTCCACTAGAATTTCAGACTTGATTTTCCCTGACTACAAATGTATCAAGCCCTACAAAAATGTCCATTATTTATAATACATACAATACTTCAAATTTCCTTTTGCTGCAGGATTATTTTCCTTCTTTGAGAAACTGGTGAAATTAAGATCCTTCACCTGTATTAGTGTCAATAGCATATGGCTATTAGCCTTACCTGGGGCTGTGTGTGTCTTAACTTGAGAAAAGACTGAAACTGCCGCTGGTGGGGTTGCTGTTTCTGTAGGAGGACGAACATCAGCATAATATAATACTTATATCCAGAATAATATCCAGAATAATATATAGCTATTCAATATTGGGTCAAAGAGGAGTGAGGTTCTGATAGGGGGAATATGGAGGGAGGGATGTCTAGTCATACCTCTCTTCTTCTTGGCTTTGACCTTCTTTTGGAGGTCAACCTCAGCATAGGCCACATCAACAGGTCCAGCTGCTGCTGACAATGGACATTTCCAGTCAACAAATGAAGGAATTAGCTTAATGCATATTCTACCTCTTCATCACAAACTCAGAAATTTACGAATTAAGGTTTTAATGACTGCCAACCTGTAGAATGGGTCTTTTCTGTGGCTTCCCCTGTCTTCACCTCAGAGTAGACTGGATTTTCTTTTGGATAATCTCTCTTTACTGAGGAGGAGGAAGAGAAGCAGAGAACTTATAAATATATTTATATATATATATGTACACATTGTAACTCATCTTAGATCCACTGCTACATTTCTTTCTCAATATATGTCACAGTTGAGAGTATCCTTTCTTGTCCAACTTGTTCAGTTGAATCTGGACGTAAGTCACATGACTTGGTCCAGCAGCAGAAGCACCAGCAGCATCTGAGACATAATACACAAACAACTCCACTTAGTCAAACTCTACATGTCATATTAAATGAAGACAAGCAGGCTACTACACATTCATACTGAAAACATTACATTACACTACCATTATCATTGTTGTCTGACGGATTTATCGTATCGTAGATGTTAGCATCACCTGTTGGTCGAAAAAGAGAGAAATCTTAGTTTGGTTATTCCTCAGCTTGCCTATGAACATATAGTATGATAACATGTTGTAAACAAAGTGGATGTTGATGAGCCAGTGTATGAGGTTACAGAGAGAGGAGAGTGGTAGAGGTCTGGGCTGAGAGACTGACCATGCTGCTGATGTGTATACCCAGTATCAGGAGCCTGGCCCTGGGTAGATCCTTGGTCCTGTTGGGGGTCCTGGTTGGTGCTCTGGGGCTGAGGGGGCCTACAGGGAGAGAGATACTCAGCATAGGAAGCACAGAGAAGATGTTATACTGTACGTATCAATATAGTTGAGAGACAGGTGTACTCACCAGAATATTCTGTTGAACTAGAAACATTGTGTTATGTACTGAACTTTCTTCAAATATTTATATTATATTTAGACATTTCTCTCCTAAACATGTAATTGAATGTTTTGAATTAAATGAGAAATAGTAAAAGTATCACCTTTGCTGTTTTGATATCTCCACAGCAGGACCAGGAGAATGACCAGTAGAACAACAGCACCAACCAGACCCACAACCACTCCTACTAGGACTGATGTAGAGGATCCAGGAGCTATGACTGGAGAGACTGGAGAGAGAACAGCACAACACAATCAGACTCTGAGGTAGAAAATAAATAAAGTAGTTCAATTCCTGTATGTATCTGATTCTGATGACTTGGAGATCAGATATGTTAAGAGAGGGATGAAATGCTTTACTCTGTTCTCCTCACAAACAGTCAGGGAGAGCAGCAGATCAATAAGGAACGGCTCACTGTGACAGGTAAGGGTCTCAATCACAATCGTGCCCTGTTTTAAATGTGCACTCTGTAGGATTTATGCTAGATTTGCCTCTAGGGGCGCAAGTGAGACAAAATGCAATCATTGGACATAAGTGACCCTCCACACCCTGAAGTAAAAGTTTGGGAATTTCACATTTTGTACATTTCACTAGTTTGATAGCCTATTTATTATAGGCAAAACTGTACTTTCAAATCATTTCAAAGTGTTGCTAATTTTTATCTCTACATTATTCAAATTTCATTGGACGTTTTGTTTTTGTAAAATGTGTTATCTATTCACAAGACCTTCCTTTGTTTCTGTTCAAATGTCCAGAGCGTCTCGTTGAGCCTAGTGTTTGTAAGGTCTTCAGCGTTTTGAAGGACGGCCACTGTGTGATGGCTCTTCAGTGCTCCTCTACAGTGAAGAACACCAGCTTTTCTTGGGAGCCAGAGGCTTTGTTTGACGGCTCCTTCTGGAGGGGGAGTCCCAACGCCAACATATCTGTTGTCTGGTCGTCTTACAGCCCCAACAGAAATGTCACCTTCATCTGTATTGCCAGCAACGGCTCACTAACGCCTCTAGGGTTGTGAGGGAGACATGCCAAGGTACAGTCATTTCTAGGGCCAGGATTTATTTCTGTAACACATGACCTGACCAGGAAAAACTGGTGTATTCATGAACCTTTGGGCAGGGAATTCTTAGGCCAGCCAGCTATGCAGTAAGACAGGGAGGAATTATTGTAGATGCTGGTGAAGCTTGCGGTTGAATTTGTGAACAAAGTGAGGCATTATTTGTGTTCTTACCTTGTTACCACACTCTTTTGTTCTGTCCTATGTCCTCAGATGAACAGCCCAAGCCTGACGTGGTGGTGGAGGGGGAGACCCGCGTCCCTGGGATCATAATGTTGCTCTTAGGATTTCTGTTCGGATGTCTTTTAACATATATTTTCAGAGGTGAGTGGGAGTTAAAAATTACAAAAAAAATTCATTTCTATCAAATTTCACAGTGTCTTGTGTATCAATAAACACTCCCTTAATTTAAGTTCTAGCTGAAATGAAGACGTGTTACAACCTATATTTTGTTTGCTAGGTGCAAAATAGAAGATATCACTGACTGCCTTGTTTTATGTTTGTCATAGAGTCCTTCACATGCATTTACATTTACATTTTCGTCATTTAGCAGACGCTCTTATCCAGAGCGACTTACAAATTGGTGCATTCACCTTATGATAGCCAGTGGGACAACCACTTTACAATATATCACTTTTTTGGGGGGTGGGGTAGGGGGAGGGTAGAAGGATTACTTTTATCCTATCCCAGGTATTCCTTAAAGAGGTGGGGTTTCAAGTGTCTCCGGAAGGTGTTGAGTGACTCCGCTGTCCTGGCGTCGTGAGGGAGCTTGTTCCACCATTGGGGTGCCAGAGCAGCGAACAGTTTTGACTGGGGGTCACGCCAAGGTTCTTTGCACTCTGGGAGGAGGACACAACGGAGTTGTCAACCGTGATGGCGAGATCATGGAGTGGGCAGTCCTTCCCCGGGAGGAATAACAGCTCACTCTTGCCGAGGTTCAGCTTGAGGTGGTGATCTGTCATCCACACTGATATGTCTGCCAGACATGCAGAGATGCGATTCGCCACCTGGTTATCAATCAGGTTCAACAAGTAAGCAGCTTTACTTTAGAAACAACTTCCTCCTGTGCACAGACATCAAACAGCTCAACGTCCAGTTTTGATTTACGTTTGGTTGAGTTGTCAACTAATGTGAATTCAATGTGAAATCAACCCCAAAAAATCAATATGTCATTGGATTTAGGTCTAAGGTTGGTGAAAAAAATATGGAATGCCTTTACATTACAGATTTTTTTCTAATCCAATCACTTTTCCACGTTGCTTCAATCTCCTCACATTGATTGTTTTGGTTGAAATGACCTGGAAACAATGTTGATTCAACCAGTGTTTGACTGTTTGACCAGTGGGTATGTACATCAAATGTCTATACCAAGGTTTGTTGGTATTTTTTTGTGTTTTTACAGGCGTCAAAGTATCAACCAGGTCGGTACTACACTTTCGGGATTTAAAAAAAACTCCAGCCTACCTATAGAAAGGAGCTGAACATCGTAGTCGACAAAGTGCCTGAAGAAGAGCACCTGCCCTGACTGACATTTCTCCCTGGCTCCCCCACTCAAGCTACTGCCTATACATACTGCCTCAATGCCTTATCATCTGAAGCTGTTGAATCCAATCGCCCAAGAATCTGCCAGATCCTTTTGTTTTTGTGATAGTTTTTTTTAAAGTTCTTAAATTAAAGCGCTTTATAAAATATATATATTATTATTTGTATTATGTAATGAAGAGGATAATACACCTGAAATACAAAAATGTAATTTATGTTGTAATTCATGTTTTTCTATCACTTGAAGGTAGCCTTTCTCAAATACTGCACTTTTGTGACTGTGAATCATTATATGATCTATGCGTTATGATTTCTACAAATCATAATATTTATTAGGATGTTCTCTCCTTTTTCTCAATATGTAAAGACAGTATTATTGTTTTAAGGTCTATTCATTGTCTGATTTCACACAACAAGAAAATATAGTTTGAGCATATTTTGAATTGATGGGAATGTGGCCTATGTGATTTCTACAAAGCATGTCTGTGGAATGTAAAACTTTTTACTGTACAATACACATCTAAACTACAATACATACAAATACATTGTTTTCAACTCTTGTAGAGTCCCACAGAATCACCGGTAATCTTTAAGAATATAGTTTTGTATTGGTATTAGTTGTTATTACGCAAATATAAACAGTTAATGCAACAATAGAATGCAATAGAACCTAGGAAATAGTTATGTAACTCTGAATATCTTGAAAATAACAAGTTGTACCACATAATGATCATGAACAGATGAAGATTCTAGTTCTGAACAAGTAAGCAAAACAAAACAGAAATGTGCAGGTCGTGATGAAATGAAACAGTAACATCTATGTACAGAAGGTACACATGAAGGATGCTGAGGATGCAGAGGGTTCTATATCTATAGATGCCCAGATTATGACCACATCCTGTTCAGCTCACAGTACTTCCTGGTTGGAAGAAGAAGGGGCTTCTGGCTGGCGTCCAAATGTGATTTTGTTATACAGAGTATGCGGCTAAATGTGACAGGCAACCAAGAAGAAACTGTTTCAGCATTATGAAATGTAGACAATTTCCAAGCAGACTACATAGTCTCCTATTCACGCAGAGACTGTTTTATTTTATTTATGTTCAAAGATATCAGGTATGACCATTCATGTCACGCTCTCACCGTGTTCAGTCTTGGGACAGCCAGATCACCTACAGTCTCATAGATGGACATTGCCTGACTGTTTGATCTTGTCTGGAATATATACAGAAAAAGGTACTTAAACCCATAAACAAAATGGATGAACATTGCACAAAAACACTGCCTATCAGCAATTACAGTACACAGTATAGTGGAATACAGTACACATACATGGGTCGTTCCATGAAAACAGTGCTTGGACATCCCAGTCTCCATAGTAACAACTTTATACATATAATCCAGAGGAACATCCCTTTGATATTTGATGTATAAATTGTACATTTTAATTTTGAAAGCCTGTTATATTACATGATGTGCCCTTTAGACCATGTGGAGAATTGAATAAATCGGATTTTCGATCAGAGGCAGTAGGGATGACCAGGGATGTTCTGTTGATAAGTGTGTGAATTGGGACCATTTTCTGTCCTGCTAAGCATTCAAAATGTAATGAATACTTTTGGGTGTCAGGGATGTGTATGGAGAAAAAAGTACATTATTTTCTTTAGGAATGTAGCGGAGTAAAAGTAAAAGTTTCATAAATATAAATAGTAAAGTAAAGTACAGATACCCAAAATGACTACTTAAGTAGTACTTTAAAATATTTTACTTAAGTACTTTACACCTCTGCTGTGTCCATATTGTCTGTGAGTTTCTAGTGGATAGACCATATGGTTCAAGATAAACTAGCCTAATTAATTTTAAAAAGCATCTAATCAACAATGGCCATATTTTCAATTAACTCTGTAACTCTTCCAGCTATTAACTTTTTTCACAAGTGCCACCAGTTTGACCCACATTTTTAAAACAAATATAAAGGATATTTATGCTAAAACCCTCATATAAAACATCGTTTTTATTTTTTATTTTTTTTCACAGCTTTGTGATTCAATTTAATTATTTTAAATCATCTTATTTAGTTATTTCATATATTTTACGTGATGAGGCCACACAGAGGGCCAGAGATAATTACAGACACCTGTGATCATCTGAAATACCAAAAGGGGCTCTAGTTGTCTAGTGATAAATTACATACAATTCTTGAAAGTTACCAAAATTCTGGTAGTTTACTGCATACTTACATCTTTCATTCTTGTGTTGTCAGTTAGATCTGCTGTTTATGACAAGAACATAATATCAACCAATCAGATAGATACTAAACAGGATATCCACAAACACACCCAATAATTAATACATTACACACTTCTGAGGTTTCACACTCGCTTTCCGATTTCCATAAATCCCTAAGCCAACATTTTGAACAGAATATCTAATTATGCTTATGCCACATCATAAACATCCTAAGAATACATCCAGAGCCTAAAATGTCCCTTTAAGTATAGATGAGGCCCCTATGCTGTACATACCTGTGTTACAGCGGCCCCTGCAGTAATACACTGCCACAGCTACAGTGAGGATCAGCACCACAGCGCCACCTACTGGTACCCCGATGTAGATCCTATTCCAGGACAGCCATGTATCATACTCTATAACACAGATGTGATTAGACTGGTGTTTCTTAAACCTGGTCATGGAGACCCAAAGGGGTCCACGTTTTCTTTTTTGCCCTAGCACTAACACACCTGATTCCACTCATCAACTCATCATCATACCTTAGTGGAATCAAGCGTGTAGTGTTAGGGCAACAACTAAATTGTGCCCCCCTTTGGGTCCCCAGGACCAGGACTAAGAAACACTGGATTAGACCAGTGGTTCCCAACTCCAGTCCTCTAGTACCCCCAACAGCAAACATTTTATGTTGTAGTCCCAGACCAAAAAACCCCCCAGAATTAACTCAATG